>NC_089840.1:223346320-223551320 GCF_035609145.1 Eleutherodactylus coqui | reverse complement strand
ACCAAGGGGTGAATGCTTTTGCAAAGCACTATACATTTGGTATCACTACAATCATACTAAAGTTATATTATTAGAATATTTATACCACACAATGAATGCCACAAAACAAAACAAAAAATAATTGTGGAGTTGCTGTCTTTTTTCAATTTACCCACAAAAAATAAATAAAAGTTTTTCAATATGTAATATTTACCCCAAAATGGGGACATTAAAAAAACAGAACCAGCCTCCGACAAAAACCCTCATACAGGTAAGTCAAAAGAAAAATTTAAAAAATTTTTTGGAAGGTAGTGATTAGAGATGAGCGAACGTACTCGTCCGAGCTTGATGCTCATTCGAGTATTAGGGTGTTCGAGATGCTCGTTACTCGAGACGAGCACCACGCGATGTTCGAGTTACTTTCACTTTCATCTCTGAGACATTTGTGCGCTTTTCTGGCCAATAGAAAGACAGGGAAGGCATTACAACTTCCTCCTGTGATGTTCCAGCCCTATACCACCCCCCTGCAGTGAGTGGCTGGGGAGATCAGGTGTCACCCGAGTATTTAAATCTGCCCCGCCCGTGGCTCGCCACAGATGCATTCTGACATGGATCAGGGACAGTGCTGCTGATGCTGCTGCTCCTATAGGGAGAGCGTTGGGAGTTATTTTAGGCTTGAAGAACCCCAATGGTCCTTCTTAGGGCCACATCTGACCGTGTGCAGTACTGTTGAGGCTGCTTTTAGCAGTGTTGCACTTTATTTTTTTTTTGTATATCGGGCGTGCAGAGCATTGCGTCCTCAGTCTGCAGTCATTGTACATAGTATAGGGCCCGTACTGGTGAGGCAGGGAAAGAGATATACTGTCTATATAGGCAGTGGGCTTTTTCAAACAAATTTGGGAAAAATACTATCTTTGGGCTGCCTGTGACCGTCTTGAGTGTACTGCGTCTCTGCTGGGGGTAGTAGTCCTAATTAATACGCAGCTAAGTGTTACAGCAGGCTTGCGCAAAATGTTTTCCTGGCTCTGCGTTGGCCGTTACATCACCGCCGTCATCCCGTCCAGAGGGAAACAGTCTGCAGTAATTTTACATAGTATAGGGCCAGTAGTGGTGAGGCAGGGACAGTGGGAAAGGTGAAAGAGATATGCTGTCTAGATAGCCAGTGGGCTTTTTCAAACAAATTTGGGAAAAATACTATCTTTGGGCTGCCTGTGACCGTCTTGAGTGTACTGCGTCTCTGCTGGGGGTAGTAGTCCTAATTAATACGCAGCTAAGTGTTACAGCAGGCTTGCGCAAAATTCATTCCTGGCTCTGCGTTGCACGTTACATCACCGCCATCATCCCGTCCACAGGGAAACAGTATACATATATACGCTGCCTACAGTATCTGTCTGCTGTCTCAGCTCAGCCTTTAAAAAAATAGAAGCAAAATACTTAAAGGGGTTGTCTCGCGGCAGCAAGTGGGGTTATACACTTCTGTATGGCCATATTAATGCACTTTGTAATATACATCGTGCATTAAATATGAGCCATACAGAAGTTATTCACTTACCTGCTCCGTTGCTAGCGTCCCCGTCTCCATGGATCCGTCTAATTCTGATGTCTTCTGACGTTTTTAGACGCGCTTGCGCAGAAGGGTCTTCTGTTCGGTCCGGCACGAGCAGCGTTCTGGCTCCGCCCCCTTCAACGCGTCATCGCGTAGCTCCGCACCGTCACGTGTGCCGATTCCAGCCAATCAGGAGGCTGGAATCGGCAATGGAACGCACAGAGCCCATGGTGCACCATGGGAGAAAACAGCAGTGCATCCCTGGGAAAGGACCGGTGGCCATCTTAGGCAGAAGACTTTTTAAACTTCATATTTCGTCGTATCCGTGAGGAGCAAGCGGCTTAAAAACTGCTTTAAATTGCTATTTTATGCCAGGGGGGTGACATGGGAAATGGGGTAATGTAAAATTTTGATGTTTGCCGCGAGACAACCCCTTTAAGGCCTACTAGTGGCCTTTGGACACTTGACTGCTTCTGCGCTGTACATTCCACTAGCTCAGTCATACGCACCTACGTCTCACTACAGGCTTGCGCAAAATTCTTTCCTGGCTCTGCTGTGCGTTCCGTAAGCAAAGTCAGCCTCCAACCACAGGCCAATAAGCGGCACATTTAATTACAGCGTTCTGTTTATGCACTACGGGTAATACACCATGCTGAGGGGTAGGGGTAGGCCTAGAGGACGTGGACGCGGGCGAGGACGTGGAGGCCCAAGTCAGGGTGTGGGCACAGGCCGAGCTCCTGATCCAGGTGTATCGCAGCCGACTGCTGCGGGATTAGGAGACAGGCACGTTTCTGGCATCCCCAGATTAATCTCACAATTAATGGGTCCACGAGGTAGACCTTTATTAGAAAATGAGCAGTGTGAGCAGGTCCTGTCGTGGATGGCAGAAAGTGCATCGAGCAATCTATCGACCACCCAGAGTTCTATGCCGTCCACTGCTGCAACTCTGAATCCTCTGGCTGCTGCTCCTCCTTCCTCCCAGCCTCCTCACTCCATTACAATGACACATTCTGAGGAGCAGGCAGACTCCCAGGAACTGTTCTCGGGCCCCTGCCCAGAATGGGCAGCAATGGTTCCTCGTGACCGATGCCCAACCTTTGGAAAGTTCCCGGGGTCCGGGGGATGAGGCTGGGGACTTCCGGCAACTGTCTCAAGAGCTTTCAGTGGGTGAGGAGGAGGACGACGATGAGACACAGTTGTCTATCACTCAGGTAGTAGTAATTGCAGTAAGTCCGAGGGAGGAGCGCACAGAGGATTCGGAGGAAGAGCAGCAGGACAATGAGGTGACTGACCCCACCTGGTTTGCTAAGCCTACTGAGGACAGGTCTTCAGAGGGGGAGGCAAGTGCAGCAGCAGGGCAGGTTGGAAGAGGCAGTGCGGTGGCCAGGGGTAGAGGCAGGGCCAGACCGAATAATCCACCAACTGTTTCCCAAAGCGCCCCCTCGCGCCATGCCACCCTGCAGAGGCCGAGGTGCTCAAAGGTCTGGCAGTTTTTCACTGAGAGTGCAGACGACCGACGAACTGTGGTGTGCAAGGTTTGTCGCGCCAAGATCAGCCGTGGAGCCACCACCACCAGCCTCACCACCACCAGCATGCGCAGGCATATGATGGCCAAGCACCCCACAAGGTGGGACGAAGGCCGTTCACCGCCTCCGGTTTGCACAACTGCCTCTCCCCCTGTGCCCCAACCTGCCACTGAGATCCAACCCCCCTCTCAGGACACAGGCACGACCGTCTCCCGGCCTGCACACACACCCTCACCTCCGCTGTCCTCGGCCCCATCCAGCAATGTCTCTCAGCGCACCGTCCAGCCGTCGCTAGCGCAAGTGTTGGAGCGCAAGTGCAAGTACGCAGCCACGCACCCGCACGCTCAAGGGTTAAACGTGCACATAGCCAAATTGATCAGCCTGGAGATGCTGCCGTATAGGGTTGTGGAAACGGAGGCTTTCAAAAACATGATGGCGGCGGCGGCCCCGCGCTACTCGGTTCCCAGTCACCACTACTTTTCCCGATGTGCCGTCCCAGCCCTGCACGACCACGTCTCCCGCAACATTGTACGCGCCCTCACCAACGCGGTTACTGCCAAGGTCCACTTAACAACGGACACGTGTACAAGCACAGGCGGGCAGGGCCACTATATCTCCCTGACGGCACATTGGGTGAATTTAGTGGAGGCTGGGACCGAGTCAGAGCCTGGGACCGCTCACGTCCTACCCACCCCCAGAATTGCGGACACCAGCTCGGTGCTGGTATCTGCGGCGGTGTATGCTTCCTCCACTAATCCACCCTCCTCCTCCTCCTACGCAACCTCTGTCTCGCAATCAAGATGTGTCAGCAGCAGCACGTCGCCAGCAGTCGGTGTCGTGCGTCGTGGCAGCACAGCGGTGGCCAAGCGTCAGCAGGCCGTGCTGAAACTACTCAGCTTAGGAGAGAAGAGGCACACAGCCCACGAACTGCTGCAGGGTCTGACAGAGCAGACCGACCGCTCGCTTTCGCCGCTGAGCCTCCAACCGGGCATGGTCGTGTGTGACAACGGCCGTAACCTGGTGGCGGCTCTGCAGCTCGGCAGCCTCACGCACGTGCCATGCCTGGCCCACATCTTTAATTTGGTGGTTCAGCGCATTCTGAAAAGCTACCCACACTTGTCAGACCGGCTCGGAAAGGTGCGCCGGCTCAGCGCACATTTCCGCAAGTCCAAGACGGACGCTGCCACCCTGCGCACCCTGCAACATCGGTTTAATCTGCCAGTGCACTGACTGCTGTGCGACGTGCCCACACGGTGGAACTCTACGCTCCACATGTTGGCCAGGCTCTATGAGCAGCGTAGAGCTATAGTGGAATACCAACTCCAACATGGGCGGCGTAGTGGGAGTCAGCCTCCTCAACTCTTTACAGAAGAGTGGGCCTGGTTGGCAGACATCTGCCAGGTCCTTGGAAACTTTGAGTCTACCCAGATGGTGAGCGGCGAGGCTGCAATCATTAGCGTCACCATTCCTCTGTTAGAGTGGAAAAGAAAAATAGGCAGCAGAGTCCAGATCTTCAGGTGCAATAAAGACTTATATTTCCATCAGAACATCACATCATCATGAAATACAGTGACATTTCGACCGTTACATAGATGGTCTTTGTCAAGCTTCATGTGTTCTACCAAACCAGTAATCTATGGTTTGGTAGAACACATGAAGCTTGACAAAGACCATCTGTGTAACGGTCGAAATGTCGCTGTATTTCATGATGATGTGATGTTCTGATGGAAATATAAGTCTTTATTGCACCTGAAGATCTGGACTCTGCTGCCTATTTTTCTTTTCCACTCTGTTTGAATCTATGGGATTAGGATTCAATCCCAGTTAGGCGTGCAGGACACTACATGTGGAAGAAACCCCCCCCTTATGGGTTATGGTGAGTGCTGCTGAAAAGAATTTTCCTTTATCTGACCATTCCTCTGTTATGTCTCTTGAGAAGTTCCCTGCAAGGCATAAAGGCAGACGCTTTGTGCTCGGAAACAGAGGCGGGGGAAGACAGTATGTCGCTGGATAGTCAGAGCACCCTCATGTCTATATCTCAGCGCGTTGATGAGGAGGGGGAGGAGCATGAGGAGGAGGGGGAAGAGATAGCTTGGCCCACTGCTGAGGGTACCCATGCTGCTTGCCTGTCATCCTATCAGCGTGTATGGCTTGAGGAGGAGGAGGAGGAGGAGGAGGAGGAGGAGGAGAAGGATCCTGAAAGTGATCTTCCGAGTGAGGACAGCCATGTGTTGCGTACAGGTACCCGGGCACACATGGCTGACTTCATGTTAGGATGCCTTTCTTGTGACCCTCGCGTTACACGCATTCTGGCCACTACGGATTACTGGGTATACACACTGCTCGACCCACGGTATAAGGAGAACCTTTCCACTCTCATACCCGAAGAGGAAAGGGGTTTGAGAGTGATGCTATACCACAGGACCCTGGCGGACAAACTGATGGTAAAATTCCCATCTGACAGCGCTAGTGGCCGAAGGCGCAGTTCCGAGGGCCAGGTAGCAGGGGAGGTGCGGAGATCAGGCAGCATGTACAGCACAGGCAGGGGAACACTGTCCAAGGCCTTTGACAGCTTTATGGCTCCCCAGCAAGACTGTGTCACCGCTCCCCAGTCAAGGCTGAGTCGGCGGGAACACTGTAAAAGGATGGTGAGGGAGTATGTAGCCGATCGCACGACCGTCCTCCGTGACGCCTCTGCCCCCTACAACTACTGGGTGTCGAAGCTGGACACGTGGCCTGAACTCGCACTGTATGCCCTGGAGGTGCTTGCTTGTCCTGCGGCTAGCGTCTTGTCAGAGAGGGTGTTTAGTGCGGCTGGGGGAATCATCACAGATAAGCGTACCCGCCTGTCAACCGACAGTGCCGACAGGCTTATTTCCCCAGAGTTCTCTTCTCCACCAGCGGACAGCAGCGATACCTAAACAATACGTAGGCTGCACCCACGGATGGAAGCATCGTTCTCTATCACCATCAAAAACGGGGACCTTTTAGCTTCATTAATCTGTGTATTCTATTCATCCTCCTCCTCCTGCTCCTCCTCCTGAAACCTCACGTAATCACGCCGAACGGGCAATTTTTCTTAGGCCCACAAGGCTCAGTCATATAACTTTTGTAAACAATGTTTATACGTTTCAATTCTCAATTCAATAAAACGTTGAAACTTGCACCTGAACCAATTTTTATTTTAACTGTACTGCCTACAGGCCTAGTTACAAATTAAGCCACATTAACCAAAGCGATTAATGGGTTTCACCTGCCCTCTTGGTTGGGCATGGGCAATTTTTCTGAGGTACATTAGTACTGTTGGTACACCAATTTTTTGGGCCCTCGCCTACAGTGTAATCCTAGTAATTTTTAGCCCACCTGCATTAAAGCTGACGTTACCTCAGCTGTGCTGGACACTGCAATGGGATATATTTATGTACCGCCGGTGGGTTCCAGGGAGCCACCCATGCTGTGGGTCCACAGGGACTTCACATTAGGGATTTGTACCTGCCAGTGTCTATGTATTAAAAACCCCGGTCAGACTGGGGCATGCAGTGTGGGCCGAAGCCCACCTGCATTAAACTTGACGTTACCTCAGCTGTGATGGGACTGCAATGGGATATATTTATGTACCGCCGGTGGCTTCCTGGGAACCACCCATGCTGTCGGTCCACACGGAGTTGTAACTGCATGTGTCCACTTCTAAAGAACCCCAGTCTGACTGGGGCATGCAGTGTGGACCGAAGACCACCTGCATTAAACCTGACGTTACCTCAGCTGTGATGGGCACTGCAATGGGATATATTTATGTACCGCCGGTGGCTTTCTGGGACCCACCCATGCTGTCGGTCCACACGGAGTTGTAACTGCATGTGTCCACTTCTAAAGAACCCCAGTCTGACTGGGGCATGCAGTGTGGGCCGAAGCCCTGCATTAAACCTGACGTTACCTCAGCTGTGATGGGCACTGCAATGGGATATATTTATGTACTGCCGGTGGCTTCCTGGGACCCACCCATGCTGTCGGTCCACACGGAGTTGTAACTCCATGTGTCCACTTCTAAAGAACCCCAGTCTGACTGGGGCATGCAGTGTGGGCCAAAGACCACCTGCATTTAATCGGACGTTACCTCAGCTGTGATGGGCACTGCAATGGGATACATTTATGTACAGTCGGTGGGTTCCAGGGAGCCACCCATGCTGTGGGTGCACACGGAATTCCCATTGCGGAGTTTTACCTGCCTGTGACTATTTATAAAAAACCCTGGTCTGACTGGGGCATGCAGACACCTTGACAGAATGAATAGTGTGTGGCACATAGGTTCCCCATTGCTATGCCCACGTTTGCAGCTCCTGATGGAGGTGGCACAGGATTGGATTTCTCATTGCTTCTGTACAGCATTATGGGCTATCGCCCCCGCCCCTTTTAAAGAGGGTCGCTGCCTGGCCGTGCCAACCCTCTGCAGTGTGTGCCTGCGGTTCCTCCACATGGCAGACGCACTTATATATAGACATGAGGGTGTTGTGGCTATGAGGCCAGCGTGTGGCATGAGGGCAGCTGAAGGCTGCGCAGGGACACTTTGGTGTGCGCTGTGGACACTGGGTCGTGCGGGGGGATTGGGCAGCATGTTACCCAGGAGACGTGGCAGCGGAGTGTCATGCAGGCAGTAATTGTGCTTTGTTGGAGGTAGTGTGGTGCTTAGCTAAGGTATGCATTGCTATTGAGGGCTTTTCAGAAGTAAAAGTTCTTGGGAGGGGGGGGGGCCACTCTTGCCGCTATTGTGGCTTAATAGTGGGACCTGGGAAGTTGAGATGCAGCCGAACATGTAGCCCCTCGCCTGCCCTATCCATTGCTGTGTTGTTCCCATCACTTTCTTGAATTGCCCAGATTTTCACAAATGAAAACCTTAGCGAGCATCGGCGGTATACAAAAATGCTCGAGTCGCCCATTGACTTCAATGGGGTTCGTTACTCGAAACGAACCCTCGAGCATCGCGAAAATTTTGTCTCGAGTAACGAGCACCCGAGCATTTTGGTGCTTGCTCATCTCTAGTAGTAATAAAAAAAATGTTTTGTCTTTAAGGGGGTTATTGAAGGATTACCAAATTGAATTGTCTTTACCATTTTGAGAAAAGAATTTTGAGTGGACCTGAACAGAAGAGTTAAACATGAGATATCTGAGAGAGCAGCTTTCATTTCCTTTTCATACAGTACTTGCAGACAATAGCTTTTTTCTAAATTCTAACCAGTCTGTTGGGAAAATTGCTGGCAGCTAGCATAAAGTATATTCTTAGATCATGTCTTGTGACTTGTAACATACAGTGTAAATTTGTTGTGGCAGAAAATTATCTGACTTTCATAGCTTTAGTAAGTACTGCAAAGCCAGGTGGTGTGAAAACATACCAAGGCCTTCAAACGTGAATATATCTAAGACAATTACATTTTTGCTTCATTTAACAACTTAATGTTCTTCTAAAAGTATTTGCAAACTTTAAATGATGAAGAGGTTAAAAGGGGAAGATTAAGTGCTATTGTTTTACGCCGACATGTCTTCTGAAATGCATCTCTTCTCATGTGTCAGTAATTTTAAGAAGATTACGGAGCATAAAAATTTTTATTGGCTTCAAATTACCAGTCCCAGTTGAAGAACGGTGATGCCTAAATATACACTACGAGAGCGTTGCAACATCAGTTAACATATTGTCAGATTTCAATGTGTATTCATGTAAGTATAATTGTGAGCATATGGGATTTCTAATATTTTAAGTCGGCATTTTGTCGCGGTGGCAGAGGATTTCTATATTCTATATTTAGACAAACACAAAACATAAATTTTGCTTTTGGGTCTGCACACTTAACCCCTTAATGACACGGCCTATTTTGGCGTTGAGGACCAAGCGATTTTTTGGTATTTTTCCATCTCCATTTTTCAAAAGCCATAACTTTTTTATTTTTCCGTGGACGCGGCCGTATAAGGGCTTGTTTTTTGCGTGGCGATCTGTAGTTTTTATCGGTGCCACTTTTGGGTATATAGACAATATCGTAAAATTTATTTATTTATTTTTTTAATGATAACAGGGAGAGAAAACGCATCAATTCTGCCATAGATTTTTTTTTTTTTTTACAGCGTTAATCATGCAGCATAAATGACGCACTAAATTTTTTCTGCGGGTCAGTATGGTAACAACGATACCAAAATTGTTATATTTTTTTTAGGTTTTTACACTTTTTTGCAATAAAACCCCCTTTTTTTGGAAATCTTTTTTTTTTCTCTATAGCTGGATTCAAAGTCATGTAACTTTTTTATTTTTCTATGTACGGAGCTCTTTAAGGGCTTATTTTTTGCGAGACGAGCTGTAGGTTTTATTGGTACCATTTTGGGAAATGTACGGCTTTTTTGATCACTTTTATTGCATTTTTTGTGAGGCAAAATGCTAAAAATTAGCATTTTGCCTCTGTTTTTTAGCGTTTTTTTTTTACGCTTTTTGTCGTACAAAATAAAAAGCATGTTCAACTTTTTGTACACGTCGTTACGGACGCGTCAATACCAAATATGTGGGGTTTTAGTTTTTTTCCCCTTTTTTTATGCTAATATTAGAAAAAGCATAAAAAAGGGGTTTTTTACATTTTTTTTTTTTACATTTTTCTTTTTTTTACACTTTTCTTTTCTTTTTTTTATACTATTTGAGTCCCTCTGAGGGACTTACATCACTGTGCCTATGATCGCTGTCATAAGGCATGGCAAAGCTACTGCTCTGCCATGCCTTATCGCTTGTACAGCGATTATAGGCACAGGCAATACAGGACGCCAGTGTCTGGCGTCCTGTTGCCATGGTGACAGGCCGGGCTCTCGCGATAACATCGCGAGTTCCGGCCGGAGACACACAGGGATCGCGATCCCTCTGTGAACTCTTTCCCTGCCGCGATCTACTTAGATCGCAGCAGGGAAGGGGTTAACAGCGGCGGGCGCATCTCCGATGTCCCCCCGCTGTTGGAGCGGGACGCCGGCTGTGACTGACAGCCGGCTCCCGCTGCGGGATAGCGCGGGATCTTATGTGATCCCGTGCTATCTCCAGGACGTACCAGGTACGTCATGTTGCGGGAAGTATCCCGCTACCATGACGTACCAGGTACGTCCAGGAGCGGGAAGGGGTTAAGGGCCATTTGCCAGTCTTTGTCCCACTTCCAAAAAAGGGTGATACACAAGAATGCTGCAACTATTGGACCATCACACTCATATCGCATGCAAGTAAAATCCAGTCTCCTCCCAGTTTAATATAACCTGAGGCAAATTGTTTGAGCACTTCGAGTTGCTTAATAAGCCACAGAATTTGGTTGGAGTTGGGGGCATATAAGTTTGCTATGGTCATTTTGGTCTTATTTATGGAGCCTTTTACAAAAAGAGCTCTGTCTTCCCCATCTGCATATGGAGCTTCTAAAGTGAAAGGGATAGAATTTTGGAATAAAATAGAAACTCTTAGAAGCCGAGCTGGGGTTATATATGGGGACTTTTGCGATCCTGTTTGATTAGCCAAGGATTGGCATGTAGTGACCACAGGGTTGAGGGGTGGCGCTCCTGCAGTGGTCCGACTTCAAAGACCCTGAGCATTGGACTGGTGGCAAAGGTGACGAGCTGGACGGAGGCGAGATTGGTGGTGACAAGGTCAGGCTCAGTCTCTTGCCCCCCCCACCCCACCCTCTTTTTTTCTCCTCTTCCCTCTCTTCCCCCTTCTTTCTTTGTTCCTCCTAACTCTGTCTCTTCTCTTTACTACCCAGAGGTATGTGCTAGGCTGCGCTCTCTCTCGGTTTATGCTTAGAGCCTGAGCAGTCGCTTCAAACTAAATGAGACCCCGGCAGAAATATGTTTTTATATGTTTCCCACCTGCATACAGAATGTATTACTCTGTTTTCAGATATCCTTTATCTTGTATGACAAACCGGAAAATATTTAATAAAAATTGATTTAAAAAAAACGTGAACATATTTGTTGAGAAGGAACTCCCTGATGTCCAAGCCAGATTTTGCAGAGGACATGGACCTAGAGATTAAATTACACATCTGTGGTTGATCATAGAGAAGATATGTGAATATCAGAAGGATGTATATATGTGATTCATAGACTACAGCAAAGCATTTATCTGCATTGAACACAACAAGCTGTGGAATTATATGAAGCAAATGGGCTTGCCAGTGCATCTGGAACAATTGATGTGATCACTTTATGAGAACCAAGAAACCACAGTATGGACAGCTTTCAATAACACTGACTGGCTCGAGATTGAGAAAGGCATCCGACAAGGCTGCATTTAATCACCAGCCCTGTTCAATTTGTACGCTGCAAAAATCATGAGATGATGCAATCTGGATAAATCAACAATTGAAGAGAAAATATGTGGAAGAAACATTGACAACCTTCGATATGCCGATGATACAATGTTGCAAGTGAAAAGAATTTGAAGAGTTAAAGAAGAAATTGAGGACATGGGGCTAAACCTCAACATAAAGAAAACAAAGGTAATGATGACAGCAAGTAATGATGCAGTCCACGTAAAAATCGTCAATGAGGAAATTGAAGTAGTTAAAGATTTCCTCTTCCTAGAATCCAAGATTGACAGCAATGAAGAATCAGAACCAGAAATCAAGCAAAGAATTGATCTTGGGCACAGTTCAATCCAAGGAATGGCAAGGATATGGAGGAGCAAAAATATTAGTATTGCTACAAAGATCTAAATGATAAATGCAGTCGTGTTTCTGATCTCCATTTACGCATCTGAAAGTTGTACATTTAGGAAGGCAGATAAAAGGTAAATTGATGCTTTTAATCTATGGTCCTGGAGAAGAATGGTGCGTATACCATGGTCATCAATGGACACTAACAAGATGGTCCTAGATCAAACTAAAAATATCGCTAGAGGGCCAAATCAACAAACAGTGTCTCTTATACTTTGGATATTTAATACGAGCCAATTCTCTGGAAACAACATTGATGCTTGGCACAGTTAGTGGGTCATGAAGAAGAGGACACAAAAGAACACACTAGCTGGACGCAGTCAAGGCGGGGATACAAACATGCATAAGGAAGAACTGAAAGAAGCAGTAAAGGAAAGAAAAGTATGGAGAACGATGATCCATAAAGGGACTGAAAGTTAACCTTGACTGAATGGATAATCATCATCATCTCAAACACATCTGATGCAACTAATGAAGCCCTTGATTAGTTGCATCAGGTATGCTTGAGACAACACTTGATTTGTAAAGGTGTGCTCATATGAGGGATTATATTCAGGGAATTGAATAATTCTAAAAATTGCAGCAGTCATTAAAAGTGTCATTTTGTTTTGAAATCAGAGAAACCACTTGTAATATTAAAGGGGTTGTCCCGCGAAACAAAGTGGGGGTATACACTTCTGTATGGCCGTATTAATGCACTTTGTAATATACATCGTGCATTAAATATAAGCCATACAGAAGTTACTCACTTACCTGTTCCGTTGCTAGCGTCCCCGTCTCCATGGTGCCGTCTAATCTTCAGCGTCTAATCGCCCAATTAGACGCGCTTGCGCAGTCCGGTCTTCTCCCTTCTGAATGGGGCCGCTCGTGCCAGAGAGCGGCTCCTCGTAGCTCCGGCCCGTCACGTGTGCTGATTCCAGCCAATCAGGAGGCTGGAATCGGCAATGGACCGCACAGAAGACCTGCGGTCCACCGAGGGTGAAGATCCCGGCGGCCATCTTCACAAGGTAAGTAAGAAGTCACCGGAGCGCGGGGATTCGGGTAAGTACTATCCGTTTTTTTTTTTTAAACCCCTGCATCGGGTTTGTCTCGCGCCGAACGGGGGGGCTATTGAAAAAAAAACAAAAAAACGTTTCGGCGCGGGACAACCCCTTTAATTGTGTTCAGCTTTTTAAATTGTTTTTTCTTTGACAACTTTTTGACAAAGAACTAAAAGTTTATACATTTTACACGTAAGCCTAATTTGCAATGGGGGTTGAATAATGTTGACTGCAATTCTATATAATTAGTTAATTTTGTTATAAAGTCATCAAAATACAACTGTACTTTGAAACATGACATTCAGATTTTTCAAGTAAAATACAGTACTAGAATATATGGACTAAATGTATAAAAGACTTTTTACTGAAGATTATTCTATGAACTGCAAAAGCCACATGAACTGTTATAAGAAAGACAAGGAGAAATTATCAACATCACCTATGTACTCTTATGTGGAGGAGATAAAATTCTTACGCTGCCAATTCTCAAAGAAATTCTAACAGGTGTAAATTATATTGACTGTGAAAATGACTATATAATGATAGCTTGGGAAGAGGCCGGAGGCTTCTAGAGCAGGGTCGATGTGCCAAGGGAGAATGCCAAAACGCAGAGCTGGGATAAGAAGTAGGCAGAATAGTCAGCCTTCTAGGGCATCATTGATGGAGGAACTCAGTGTATGAATTAAAAACTGTTTGCCTGTAAATTTCTTTCTACAGTTAAAGGGATACAGCGTACATGCACCTTATGATACTATATAACAATCATACATATTACTTATAGGTCTAACAGAGTCAAATATTCATATTAGTGGTTAAAGAGGTTCTCCAGGGAAACACTATTGATGACATATCCTCAGTATAGGTCATTTGTAGTTGATCGGCTGGACCAATTGGAACCAACTCAAGACAAATTGAGGATCGGTCATCTATAGTAGCTCCCTGAAAAATCCCTTAAAATCAGGGATCGTTGCCATGAGTATTGTCCACCTGACAGCTACATTATCATACTGAACTTTAGGTATCAAGCGTGATAGGGCTCATACTAAAACCCCATGCCAGTATGACTTCACTAGAATATTTAGATACAGGCAGATTAAAGAAAAGCCAATATACAACTCTGATCATGACTAATAATTAGAGATGAGCGAGCGTACTCGCTAAGGCAAACTACTCGAGCGAGTAGTGCCTTATGCTAGTACCTGCCCGCTCGTCTCAAAAGATTCGGGTGCCGGCAGGGGAGAGCGGTGAGTTGCGGGAGTGAGCAGGGGGTAGCAGGGGGAAGAGAGTGAGAGAGAGATCTCCCCTCCGTTCCTCCTTGCTCTCCCCGCCGCTCCCCGCCCCCCGCCTGCACCCGAATCTTTTGAGACGAGCGGGCAGGTACTCGCATAAGGCACTGCTCGCTCGAGTAGTTTGCCTTAGCGAGTACGCTCGCTCATCTGTACTAATAATATTACTGATGAGCATATCTTTAAATTTCTACTCCTTTCTGAGTCTACAAAATGCAAAATATCTTGATTTTCTTTGAGTCTCAAACTGGAAAATATTGTACTATTATAAATGACGTATTTTCAGAACTAAAGAATAATATATTCAGTTCTTTTGCTAAATGCAATAGGATCAAATACACATAAGAAAAAGCGCAAGAAACTAAACAAAGAGAGCAATCACGTCAGCAAAAATCAAAATAAAAGCATAAAATCTTGATTACTAATGACAGAAATACGAACTCGGACTGAATTAAAGCATGTAAGCAGCAAACATGATGATAGAGTTCACTGCCTCTTTGAAGTATCAGAGTTATACTGTGATTAGCTGGAATACAAACAAGATAAATAAAATGAGCAAATTACATTCCTCAATACAAAGGGAATGGTAGATAATACAATGAATCACAGGAAGACAGAAACTGATATACAGACAGACATATGTATCCTGCTGTGTTTATTCAAAAAAAAAAAAGATATTTATCAATAGCAGAAAATAATTAAAATAATATGACAGTGCTTTGTTTTTGTGATAATATTAAAGACCATTGTTATTATTGAGCTCCATGCTGCATCTAATTCTCTCACACAATATCAACAGAACACCATTGATTTAAATTTTGTATCCTAGCTCCCTTGAATGCTTACGGCAATTTGAGACTTGTGTTAGTATGACATTACAAATCACATTTTGTTTTAACCTAAAATAACATTTTTTGTGCTGAACAATCCCTTTAAAATTCTAGTCCCTAGGGGTCCCCTTCCATCTAATTTGCTGTTGTCAATTGAAGTCTGTCTCTAGCAACAGAGATAACAAAGCATGATCATTCATGCCGCCCATAAAAGTCAATAAAGAGGAGAGGGGAGGAGGAAGAGGGGGAAAGACCCACAGGTGAGTCTGTTTGAGCTAACTAGTAAGTAATTTTTAACTACTGGAATCATATCTTTCTTGCTCAGTACTTTTTATTGTCTTCCTGTTGATGTTAGGTTTCTGTGTGCACTACAGAAAGGTAAGAAAGGTAAGAAGCAGAATCTGCTGCTTTCTCTATGTGCAGTATAAAGGAGAAATCATAGCAGCTAGTCTACACACACCAGTTCAAAGAAAATTGAGAATTCAAAAACAACTTAACATAATAAAACAGTATGCGAGGCCGAAAAAAGACATATTCATCAAGTTTAGCCTATTACTCCCCAGTGTTGATCCAGAAGAAGGCAAAAAACAACGAGGTGAAGCCAATTTTTCCCATTTAACCCCTTAGTAACCCCATTGCCTTTTTACATCCTACCTAAGTGGGTTTTAATCCTTGGGGATGTAAAAACATGCATCCTCTAAGGATTAAAGCCACGTGGGCTGTTGACATGACAGCTACATGCTGTCAGCTCCCAGAGGTACAACATGTAGCTTTCATGGGGGGCCGTGGGGAGCTCCCTCCCCACCCCCGGCAATGTGATTTGAGCTATCCATTGCCGATCGCAATAAAGTAAAGAGAAAGTTTAAAAAAAAATTAAAGATTCAGCTGCCATGATGGATTGGATCCATCAGGGCAGCTGTGCATACTCATCCCGGTCCTCTGCTGTCCGGCCGTGATCTGGTCTTCTGGGACCTGATGGCGCTCTTCTGTGCATGCGACCCAGACATATGATGTCATGCGCATGCTCAGAAGGCCAGGAGCCTTGGCAAATTTGAAATCTCCTGGCTCATGAAGGTAGCCGGGAGGCAGGAGATGTCACCGGGGACAACGGATACTGGTGATTACGGAGAAGTCAAAAAAAGTTTAAAAAAATTTAAATTTCAGATGCCCTCATGGATCAGATCCATGGGGGCAGCTCAAAATACTCACCCCGGTCCTCCGTGATGTCCCACGGTGATCAGGACCTGCCACAGGCTTCTGAGCATGCGCCGATGTGGCGCGCATCCACAGAAGGCCAGAGTGCCCAGCAAATTTAAAATCTTCCGGCACCTGGCTGTCAAAGATAGCCGAGTGCAGGGATATGTGACTGGGGAACACTGTATGTGGTAAAAATAAAAAGTTAAAATAAAAAGTTAAAGTTTCATCTCCCCTTACCGATCATATCAGTAAGGGGAGATGAAATTACATAACTAAGGTCCCCAGATTTGTCCTACAATGGGATCTTTATCTGCGGACTTTACCATGGCTTCTGCACATGAGCCCGTCAGATTGCACAGAAAATTTAAAATCTCCCTGCTCTTGGCTAACAAAAGGTAGCCGAGAGTCTGGAGATGTCACAGGGGGCTGCAGTATGCGGTTACTGATCACATGATTGCCATTATCCTGTGGATAATGACGATCATTTAAATATAAAAATAAAGTTGAAGTTTCATTTCCCCTTACCGATGCGATTAGTAAGAGGAGAAGAAACTTTTTACCGCAGGCCTCTGTATTTAAAACCTGATGTGATCCTCCTCCATGGACCTTATCCAGATTCTGTGCATGCGTCCATCGACAAAATGATGGACACATTCGCAGGAGCCAGGGAAGGCCCAGGAAATTTAAAATCTCCTTCTTCCGGCTACTAACGTTTGCCGAGAGCCTGAAGCAGTGACCGGTGGCCTTGTTGAGTGGTCCCACCGTAGGCTATACAACCAGATAGCATTTATGGATTCCGCATGCGATAGATCTGCAGTAATATGCAGATCAATCAAATGCACTGGATTACACAATTTCACTCACATTAGCAGGTTGGAATTACGTAATCCACTTGCAGAAAACAGAATGCAGCAGTTTCTATTTTACCGCACATATCCGTGACATAGAGCCCATTGTGCTCCATGGTCACGGATATACCCGCAGCTCATACGCAACTACATTGTGTACGGGCTGTGGGTACCAACGTCATCGCTAAGCGACTATGCAGGAAATACTAACAAAAAACTGTGTACTGCGCGGTAATACATAGATCAATCAAATACACTGGATTACACAATTCCGCTCACATTAGTGAGTTGGAATTACGTAATCCACTTGCAGAAAACAGTGACTATGCGGGAAATATTAACAAAAAACTGTGTACTGCGCATGACTGCCTGTGTGAGTAGGCAGTTATGTGCAGTACATTACACGGCCGTACGCAGGGCCACGGCCGGGAACTGCTGCTGGCCTCCACAAGAGGATTCCACATACGGCCGTGTGAGCCCGGCATTATTCAGACCGCTACCTGTAATACGTAATTTACAAGAAGCCCCGGGAACGCTCTCCTTCCTGCAGTTCCAGAAGCAGCTTGTTGAGCGCGTTCTGTATGAGACTGCCGCACCTCAGCAAGCTTACAAAGCCTCACAGAGTGCCACTTCCTACACCCCATCCCTGCCGCTGAAGTCAAGAAGTACCACCCAAAAAAGCATGGGAGCAGGAGGGATACCCAGTTTTATTTCCCCATGTGTCCATCTCAACCAAGCCTCTGTAATTACCCCTGTCTTCGGACATACCACACAGTTTACATTATTACTATTATCTAAGATTTAGGGGATGCCAAGAAGGTAGCGGAGGGGGGGGGGTTATAATTTCGGGGGTCAATTTTTATTCTGCACAAGTGAGCAATGGGGCCTGGAATTTATTCAGTTGTGCCCTGAAATCCAACAGGTGTTCCCTCCGTTATAGGCCTAGTCATGTGTCTTGTAAGTAGATTGGGGCCACATTGGGTATATTTCTGAACACGGGACAAACAGGGGTATCCATTTTGAGGTGCAAGTCTTCATTCATGTGTCCTGTCCCAAAAATCCTGTTTTTAAATTGACTCAATTGCCAAAAAATGAAAATCGTAATTTTTTCCTTCTGCTTAAATTAATTCAAATACTGTGGGATCAAAATATGCAGTATAGGGGGGCGTGACCTGGAAGGAGAGATTGATGACCGCACGGTAACACTGCTCTCCCCTCAACCTGTCTAGCGACTAGAACAGCGGCTAAAAAACTCAGCCCCAGCCCCATATACCATGCCCAGAAGGGTGAGAAGGCTCTCTCCCAAGAAGCTGACGGATTTTTACAGCACACGAAGCAGAAGAGAGGAGACCCAAGATGGCGGACCTGAACTCCTGCGCTCTGCGAGGAGAGAAGACCGCCCAGACACCATGCCGGGACTTAATGGAGGAGACACAAGAAACAGCGGGGGACGATCACTCCCTGAACTGCCGTCAGGTAGGAGATCTCTCTCTGATACCCCACCGCGTGTGACACCACTGGCCACGGGTGGCGAGGAGGTGTCGAGTGGCTGCTCGCTGCGGGGGTCAGGGCACCCCCCCCCCTCCCGCGCGCGCGCGGCCGTCGCTGAGACCGGCTCTCCGGTGGCTCCTCTTGACATCGCTGAAACTGCGGGCTGGTCGAGCGGGAGATGCGGAGCTTCTCCAGCAATACCCGACTCACCGGTAAGATATCCGACTGCACTGCAGAGGAGACGGGCAGTGCCAGCCGGGTCCTTACTAACGGTAGCTCCCCTGCTCTCTCTGACCATACTGCGGGGCTCCCGACCACACCATTTACCAGGGGCTCTGCTACCCATTCGGTTCAGGCGCAGGATAAGCTGCCAGATGCAAAGGACTGTCATCAAATCATCCCAGTAACAAGCCCCTCTGCCGGGGCCAATGCAACAAATAACAATGGCTATGTCTGCCCAACTTCTGGGAAACATCCAGACAAAGGGATCTACCCCTGCAAGACATCTCATAACAGACCCCAAACTGCAGGCCCTGGGTCAGCCATCAATAGCCACCCCAAGACACCAGATGGACTCCTAAATGAAATCAGAGGTTCACACCAAATACATGAACCTACTGAAGCCTTAACTTCAACTACCTATATGACAAAAGAAAATGAGCCACTCCAGGAAGAGGGGGTCTCTACAGAGTCACAAGATCTTTCCTGCACAGGGCCTTATATAACATCACCAACCAGACTGCCCCCCGTATCAGTCAAAAACGACCCGGACCAAGCTCGCAGAGCCCCCACCGACTTCTCCTCTATCAACCCTGCTACGACAAGCAGCAAAAGATGTATCCAACACTCTCCATCTAAGTCAGAAGTGACCAGGAATGACAAATCAAACTCCTCTAGCCCGTTGAAAGAGCGCTATTCTTCCAAACTCGACCACCTAATCGAAATGTTGCTAGAAGACATGCCAGCCCAAAACCAAGCAGCCATTGAAATGTTCATGAAAGAAGCAATGCTGGCTCTGCATACCTCAATACAAAAAGGCTTCACTAATAGTCTTGGGGGCATAAACACGACAGTGAAGGACTGGGTGAGCGAGTAGACCACACAGAGTGTAAAATGGGAGAATTCTCATCAGCCCATAGCTCATTAGTGGACTCACATGACACCTTGGAAGAAGTGTGAATCCTACAAAACAAACTGGCAGACATCGAAGATAGGAACCGTCAGAACAACATTAAGTTTAGAGGCATCCCAGAGTCGAGTCCTCCTTCTTAACTCACTGCGTTCCTACAAAGCCTTATCCAAGCAATTATCCCACAATGCTCTCCACTGGACCTTACCATTGACCAGGCCCACAGATTACCAAGAGCCCTGTACCGACATCTTACCCTCGAGACACAATTGCCCGGATACATTTCTTCCACATCAAAGACCAACTCATGCGAGCTTTGAGACAAATGCCTGCATTGCAGGCTCCCTTCCAGAACATTACACTCTATGCTGACCTATCACAAGCCACAATAACAGCAAGGAAAAAAACGTCTGCCTTACGAAACCACGCCCTGAGATACAAATGGGGCTTTCCAACCTAAATTATTGTCACAAATAATGGAAGAACCCACGCAATTTCCACACTTGACAAGGGACTACAACTACTAGAAGAGTGGAACATTCCTTGTCCAACATGGCCGGATCAAAACCAGACCCAGAGGAACAACTCTTCCTGCAAGATTGCTCAGGAGTGGAGAGACACAAGTTAAAGCGACTACGTTGCTGATTTCCCGCTCTACAGATACAGGTTTTACCACATTATTCCTGCAAACTTTTCCCCAAGTTTGCACAGTATCATCTACTGCACGATTTTGTCTATGTTTCTATTTACATTTACCCAAATGTTCTTTGTTTTCCGTAAGGTGCCTAATTGTTTGTTCTTCATAGAATGTATACCCTTGCTGATACTCTACACTAAGTTATACCCCGGGTGTGTCCGTCACCAGGATGCGGTTTCCTTAACGCAATACTATCGCAGCTCACATGGCGCTGAAGGTTATATCCCTTAATGTAAAAGGCCTTAACAGCCCATTCAAAAAAATCACTCTTGTGGAGAGAAATTAAGAGGTCCAAAGTCGAAATAGTCTGCGTTCAGGAATCCCATTTCCAAAAATCTGACAACACTAAAATTAACTAACAGGGATTTTCCTCAAATCTTTTACGCTAATGGTCCAAAAAAAAAAGCAGGAGTCTTTATTGCAATAAAGAAAACTATCGCCTTTCAGTTGCTGCAGGACATATCGGATGATAGGGGAAGATTTGTTGCCTTGGTTTGCAAGATTAACAACGTGACATTCACTATAGTGAATATCTACGCCCCTAACACTGCCCAGCTTACTTTTCTAAATGCCGTCCTCAGACAGATATTACACATATCCAATGGTAAACTTCTTATCTGTGGAGACTTTAATACTATCCAAAGTCCAGAACTGGACTCCACATCGAGAAGCAACAGACCTCCCCCTCACCTCTCTAAGTGGTTACGAAAAGAGGACGTGTGGCGATGTAAACATGCCTCTGAGTGGGACTACACATTTTTCTTACATAGACACAATACCTACTCCCACATTGATATGTTCCTAACAACAAAATGGCTCTTACCGATGGTGACAAAATGTGAAATAGGAGATATCACCTGGTCAGACCACGCCCCAATCACTCTATCCCTCCACATGCCTAATTCGTCCTCAAATACATTCATCTGGAGAAACAACACTTACGTTATGTCCCTCAAAAACAACTCTACCACCACTGAAAAGCTACTTACGGAATTTTTTGCCTTTAATTCTCCCCACTCCACAAACCCTTCCCTGCTATGGAATATACAAGGCTTTCATAAGAGGCATTCTTATCCAGCAAATAGCGCACTATAAAAAACAACGCACTGCAACCACATTAGACCTCTTAACCAAAATTTCCAACCTCGCCGCGATGCACAAAACAGACTCATCCCTGGGAAACTTACTTCTCCTAAAAAAAAGCAAGGACGGAACTACAAGCACATCTCGCAATAGACCACGAGAATCACCTAAAAAGACTTAAATTGCAACACTACCACTCGCATAACAAGGCGAGCAAACTAATGGCCAACAGAGTTAAAGCAACAAGAGCAAACACGAGAATCCCTTACTTAATATCTCAAACAAATAACAGAGTACATAGTCCACAAGAAATTACAGACGAATTTAGCAAGTACTATAACACTCTACAATTTAAGCTTAGATAAAGATACTCCTCAACCTAATGAGGAATTAATTAATGCATTTCTCTTGATACTAAATCTCCCATCTCTTTCACAAAAACAAGTACAAGAGTTGAGTCTACCAATTACAATACCGGAAGTAGGAAGAGCCATCCGGTCAGCAAAATCGGGCAAATCACCCGGCCCGGACAGATTCTCAAGCAAATATCTCAAACTCTTTAGACCAGTCTTGCGTCCTTTTAAATGTGACTTTTTAAATCAAATAATGTCAACAGGCACCGTCCCATCGGAAAACTTCTAAAACACCAGGAAATTTTCGACCCATTTCACTCCTGAACTCGGACATAAAATGATATGTCAAAATAATAGCCAACCAATTATTTCCTATCTTACCCCATCTTATTAAAAACGACCAGGTAGGATTTACGAGAGGACGACAGGCCCCAGACAGAACAAGATGACTGATTAATCTCATAGCTAGAGTCGGCGCTGTACGGATGCCTTCTTTGCTCCTTGCCTTGGACACCGAGAAGGCATTCGACAGGGTGCACTGGGGGTTCATGCGTTCGGTGCTGGAGAAATTTGGCCTCTATGGGCCAATCCTCACAGCCATAACTGTACTTTATACAACCCCATCTGCTTCTTTCCTAACAAACGGCATATTATCTAAACCATTTCAAATTACAAATGGCACGCGCCGGGGATGCCTATTATCCCCGCTTATATTCTTAATAATGATGGAGCCTCTGGCGGAGTCAAAAAGGTCCAACCCAAATATTGAGGGCATCTCTGTAGGAACCAATTCACATAAAATTAATCTATTTGCCGACGATGTAATACTAACACTAGCGAATCTAAGGACCTCGCTTCCCCAAGTGGTGTCCACACTGCAGCAATTTGGAGCTATCTCTTACTATAAAGTAAACACTAGAGATGAGCGAGCATACTCGTCCGAGCTTGATGCTTGTTTGAGTATTAGGGTGCTCGAGATGCTCGTTACTTGAGACGAGCACCACGCGGTACTCGTCTTGATTAAACGAGCACTGACCATTGAATTGAATGGAGCCGGCAATACAGCCGGCTCCATTGAAAGCAATGGGCTGCCTGCGATCGCGGGATGAATTGTCGAGAAGGGCTTAAATATATAAGCCCTTCCCTGCAATTCATCCAGAAATGTGTAAAAATAAAAAAAAAATATACTCACCTTGTCCCGGCAGAACGATGTTAGCCCATTGAATTCAATGGAGCCGGCAATACAGCCGGCTCCATTGAAAGCAATGGGCTGCCGGCGATCGCGGGATGAATTGTCGGGAAGGGCTTAAATATATAAGCCCTTCCCTGCAATTCATCCAGAAATGTGTAAAAATAAAAAATATATATATACTCACCTTGTCCCGGCAGACGGAGTTCAGCGCGGCTGGCCTGCAGTGGGTGTGAAGGGGGTGTGAGTCAGACATGCCCCTGATTGGCTGAGCGCTGAGCCAATCAGAGGCAAATCTCACTCACACCCATTCATGAATTCATGAATGGGTGAGTGAGTGTTGCCTCTGATTGGCTCAGCGCAGCTCTCAGCTGAATGACAGCAGTTCAGCACCACAGTGCAGGGGACAGCAGGAGAACACGCGGCTGTGCCCCGGCAGCTGAAGGGAGGTGAGTATCTATTTTTTTGTTTTTTTAAATCACTTTTAATTCATTTCCAGGGAATGGGTTATATGTAAAGTCCTTCCCTGAAAAAGAATTCAGGTGTGCCAGCGGACCATTGTCTTCAATGGAGTCGCCTGGGGTTCGTTACTAGAGATGAGCGAACGTACTCGTCCGAGCTTGATGCTCGGGCGAATATTAGGGTGTTCGGGATGCTCGTTACTCGTAACGAGTACCACGCGATGTTCGGGTTACTTTCACTTTCATCTCTGAGACGTTAGCGCGTTTTTATGGCCAATTAACTTCCCCCTGTGATGTTCCAGCCCTATACCACCCCCCTGCTGTGAGTGGCTGGGGAGATCAGGTGTCACCCAAGTATAAAAGTCGGCCCCTCCCGCGGCTCGCCTCATATGCGTTGTGAGATAGCTGAGGGACAGTGCTATAGTGTTGGAGTTGCTGTAGGGAGAGCGTTAGGAGTTAGTGTAGGCTTCAAGAACCCCAACGGTCCTTCTTAGGGCCACATCTAACCGTGTGCAGTACTGTGCAGGCTGCTGTTAGCAGTGTTGCACATTTTTTTTTTTCCAAATCGGCCGTGCAGAGCATTGCGCCCTGCAGTAATACTACAGGGACAGAAGTGGTGGTTAGGCAGGGAGAGTGTTAGGAGTTAGTGTAGGCTTCAAGAACCCCAACGGTCCTTCTTAGGGCCACATCTAACCGTGTGCAGTACTGTGGAGGCTGCTGTTAGCAGTGTTGCACTTTTTTTTTTTTTCCAAATCGGCCGTGCAGAGCATTGCGCCCTGCAGTAATACTCCAGGGACAGAATTGTGTAGGCAGGGCCAGAAGACATATTTTATTGATTGAATATAGGCAGTGGGCCTTTCCTTTAAAAAAAAAGGGCAAAAATTTCTATTTGGCCTACCTCTGACAGTCCTCAGCATTCTGGGTACGTGTGTGCTGGGTGGAGAACGTAAAAAAAATCATACGCAGCCAGCTACGTTTAACAGCAGGCTTGCGCCAATTTATTTCCTGGCTGGGAAATCACCGCTCTGCTGCAGTTAATAACAGTGCAAGACTGCAATTCTGTGACACACAGCAGGGCCACACAACACATTTTTAATTGATTGAATATAGGCAGTGGGCCTTTCCTTTAAAAAAAAAGGGCAAAAATTCTATTTGGCCTGCCTCTGACAGTCCTCAGCGTTCTGGGTACGTGTGTGCTGGGTGGAGAACTTAAACAAAAATCATACGCAGCCAGCTAAGTTTAACAGCAGGCTTGCGCCAATTTATTTCCTGGCTGGGAAATCACCGCTCTGCTGCAGTTAATAACAGTGCAAGACTGCAGTTCTGTGACACACAGCAGGGCCACAACACATTTATTAATTGATTGAATATAGGCAGTGGGCCTTTCCTTTAAAAAAAAGGGCAAAAATTCTATTTGGCCTGCAGGCTTGCGCCAATTTATTTCCTGGCTGGGAAATCACCGCTCTGCTGCAGTTAATAACAGTGCAAGACTGCAGTTCTGTGACACACTGCAGGGCCACAACACATTTATTATTGATTGAATATAGGCAGTGGGCCTTTCCTTTAAAAAAAAAGGGCAAAAATTCTATTTGGCCTGCCTCTGACAGTCCTCAGCATTCTGGGTATGTGTGTGCTGGGTGGAGAACTTAAACAAAAATCATACGCAGCCAGCTAAGTTTAACAGCAGGCTTGCGCCAATTTATTTCCTGGCTGGGAAATCACCGCTCTGCTGCAGTTAATAACAGTGCAAGACTGCAGTTCTGTGACACACAGCAGGGCCACAACACATTTATTATTGATTGAATATAGGCAGTGGGCCTTTCCTTTAAAAAAAAAAGGGCAAAAATTCTATTTGGCCTGCCTCTGACAGTCCTCAGCGTTCTGGGTACGTGTGTGCTGGGTGGAGAACTTAAACAAAAATCATACGCAGCCAGCTAAGTTTAACAGCAGGCTTGCGCCAATTTATTTCCTGGCTGGGAAATCAAATCACTGGTAATACAGCATGCTGAGGGGTAGGGGTAGGCCTAGAGGACATGGACGCGGCCGAGGACACGGAGGCCCAAGTCAGGGTGTGGGCACAGGCCGAACTCCTGATCCAGGTGTATCGCAGCCGACTGCTGCGCGATTAGGAGAGAGGCACGTTTCTGGCGTCCCCACATTCATCGCACAATTAATGGGTCCACGCGGGAGACCTTTATTAGAAAATGAGCAGTGTGAGCAGGTCCTGTCGTGGATGGCAGAAAGTGCTTCGAGCAACCTATCGTCCACCCACAGTTCTGCGCCGTCCACTGCTGCAAGTCCGAATCCTCTGGCTGCTGCTCCTCCTTCCCCCCAGCCTCCTCACTCCACTACAATGACACATGCTCAGGAGCGGGAAGACTCCCAGGAACTGTTCTCGGGCCCCTGCTCAGATTGGGCAGCAGTGGTTCCTCTCCCACCAGAGGAGTTTATCGTCACTGATGCCCAACCATTGGAAGTTCCCGGGGTCCGGGGGATGAGGCTGGGGACTTCCGGCAACTGTCTCAAGACCTTTCAGTGGGTGAGGAGGACGATGACGATGAGACACAGTTGTCTATCGGTGAGGTAGTAGTAAGGGCAGTAAGTCCGAGGGAGGAGCGCACAGAGGATTCGGAGGAAGAGCAGCAGGACGATGAGGTGACTGACCCCACCTGATTTGCAATGCCTACTCAGGACAGGTCTTCAGAGGGGGAGGCAAGGGCAGCAGCAGGGCAGGTTGCAAGAGGCAGTGCAGTGTCCAGGGGTAGAGGCAGGGCCAGACCGAATAATCCACCAACTGTTTCCCAAAGCGCACCCTCGCGCCATGCCACCCTGCAGAGGCCAAGGTGCTCTAAGGTCTGGCAGTTTTTCACAGAGACGCCTGACGACCGTCGAACAGTGGTGTGCAACCTTTGTCGCGCCAAGATCAGCCGGGGAGCCACCACCAACAGCCTCACCACCACCAGCATGCGCAGACATATGATGGCCAAGCACCCCACAAGGTGGGACGAAGGCCGTTCACCGCCTCCGGTTTGCACCGCTGCCTCTCCCCCTGTGCCCCAACCTGCCACTGAGATCCAACCCCCCTCTCAGGACACAGGCACTACCGTCTCCAGGACTGCACCCACACCCTCACCTCCGCTGTCCTCGGCCCCATCCACCAATGTCTCGCACCGCACCGTCCAGCCGTCGCTAGCGCAAGTGTTTGAGCGCAAGCGCAAGTACGCCGCCACGCACCCGCATGCTCAAGCGTTAACCGTCCACATAGCCAAATTTATCAGCCTTGAGATGCTGCCGTATAGGGTTGTGGAAACGGAGTCCTTCAAAAGTATGATGGCGGCGGCGGCCCCGCGCTACTCAGTTCCCAGTCGCCACTACTTTTCCCGATGTGCCGTCCCAGCCCTGCACGACCACGTCTCCCGCAACATTGTACGCGCCCTCACCAACGCGGTTACTGCCAAGGTCCACTTAACAACGGACACGTGGACAAGCACAGGCGGGCAGGGCCACTACATCTCCCTGACGGCACATTGGGTGAATTTAGTGGAGACTGGGACAGAGTCAGAGCCTGCCACCGCTCACGTCCTACCCACCCCCAGAATTGCGGGCCCCAGCTCGGTGGTGGTATCTGCGGCGGTGTATGCTTCCTCCACTAAAGCACCCTCCTCCTCTGCAACCTCTGTCTCGCAATCTAGATGTGTCAGCAGCAGCAGGACGTCGCCAGCAGTCGGTGTCGCGCGGCGTGGCAGCACAGCGGTGGGCAAGCGTCAGCAGGCCGTGCTGAAACTACTCAGCTTAGGAGATAAGAGGCACACGGCCCACGAACTGCTGCGGGGTCTAACAGAGCAGACCGACCGTTGGCTTGCGCCGCTGAGCCTCCAACCGGGCATGGTCGTGTGTGACAACGGGCGTAACCTGGTGGCGGCTCTGCAGCTCGGCAGCCTCACGCACGTGCCATGCCTGGCCCACGTCTTTAATTTGGTGGTTCAGTGCTTTCTGAAAAGCTACCCACGCTTGTCAGACCTGCTCGTAAAGGTGCGCCGTCTCTGCGCACATTTCCGCAAGTCCCACACGGACGCTGCCACCCTGCGCACCCTGCAATATCGGTTTAATCTGCCAGTGCACCGACTGCTGTGCGATGTGCCCACACGGTGGAACTCTACGCTCCACATGTTGGCCAGGCTCTATGAGCAGCGTAGAGCTATAGTGGAATACCAACTCCAACATGGGCGGCGCAGTGGGAGTCAGCCTCCTCAATTATTTTCAGAAGAGTGGGCCTGGTTGGCAGACATCTGCCAGGTCCTTGGAAAGTTTGAGGAGTCTACCCAGGTGGTGAGCGGCGATGCTGCAATCATTAGCGTCACCATTCCTCTGCTATGCCTCTTGAGAAGTTCCTTGCAAAGCATAAAGGCAGATGCTTTGTGCTCGGAAACGGGGGCGGGGGAAGACAGTATGTCGCTGGATAGTCAGAGCACCCTCCTGTCTATATCTCAGCGCGTTGAGGAGGAGGAGGAGGAGCATGAGGAGGATGAGGAGGAGGGGGAAGAGACAGCTTGGCCCACTGCTGACGGTACCCATGCTGCTTGCCTGTCATCTTTTCAGCGTGTATGGCCTGAGGAGGAGGAGGAGGAGGATCCTGAAAGTGATCTTCCTAGTGAAGACAGCCATGTGTTGCGTACAGGTACCCTGGCACACATGGCTGACTTCATGTTAGGATGCCTTTCTCGTGTCCCTCGCGTTGCACGCATTCTGGCCACTACGGATTACTGGGTGTACACACTGCTCGACCCACGGTATAAGGAGAACCTTTCCACTCTCTTACCCGAAGAGGAAAGGGGTTTGAGAGTGTTGCTATACCACAGGACCCTGGCGGACAAGGTGAAGGTAAAATTCCCATCTGACAGCGCTAGTGGCAGAAGGCGCAGTTCCGAGGGCCAGGTAGCAGGGGAGGTGCGGAGATCGAGCAGCATGTACAGCACAGGCAGTGCAACACTCTTTAAGGCCCTGGACAGCATTATGGCTCCCCACCAAGACTGTGTCACCGCTCCCCAGTCAAGGCTGAGTCGGCGGGAGCACTGTAAAAGGATGGTGAGGGAGTACGTAGCCGATCGCACGACCGTCCTCCGTGACGCCTCTGCCACCTACAACTACTGGGTGTCGAAGCTGGACACGTGGCCTGAACTTGCGCTGTATGCCCTGGAGGTGCTTGCTTGTCCTGCGGCTAGCGTCCTGTCAGAGAGGGTGTTTAGTGCGGTTGGGGGAATCATCACAGATAAGCGTACCCGCCTGTCAACCGACAGTGCCGACAGGCTTACACTCATCAAGATGAACAAAGCCTGGATTTCCCCAGACTTCTCTTCTCCACCAGCGGACAGCAGCGATACGTAAGCAATAAAGCAATACGTAGGCTGCACCCGCGGATGGAAGCATCGTTCTCTCTCACCATCCAAAACGGGGACATTTCTGCTTCATCAATCTGTGTATAATATTCCTCCTCCTCCTCCTGCTCCTCCTCCTGAAACCTCACGTCATCACGCCGAACGGGCAATTTTTCTTAGGGCCACAAGGCTCACTCATATAATTTTTCTAAACAACTTTTATACGTTTCAATGCTCTTAAAAGCGTTGAAACTTTAACTTGAACCAATTTTTCGGTCAACTGGGCTGCCTCCAGGCCTAGTTACCACTTAAGCCACATTAACCAAAGCGATTAATGGGTTACACCTGCCATCTTGGTTGGGCATGGCCAATTTTTTCTGAGGTACATTAGTACTGTTGGTGCACCAATTTTTTTGGGCCCTCACCTACAGTGTAATCATAGTAATTTCTATGTTCTTCGCCTGCACTCATGGTACAGAAAGGTGTGTGGGGTTGGCCTACACTTTAGCTACATAAATGTAACTGGGGCCTTGTCTATACTGCAGCTACTGAAATGTGAAAGAGACTGTTATCTCCCTAAACTGCTGCAATGGGAATGTTACTGGGGCCTGTCTTGAGTGCTACTATTTCTGAAATGGAACTAAGACTTCGCTCCCCCTATACTGCTAGTGATTTGTTAGTGGGGCCTGTCCCTAATGCTACCGCTGAAATGTTAATAATTCTGGGCTCTGCCTATACCGCTGCTAATGGTATGTCACTGGGGTGTGGAAACAGAGGCTTCACAAAGACATGATGGCGGCGAGGCCATTTCCCACCAACGCTGTTACTGTTAAGGTGCATATAACCACGGACACGTGTACAGGACACATAGTGCCTCCAAAACATCCCCCTCCTCCTCCAACAATGAAAACATTCATGGCAAATACCTTTGCATTGGTCCGTCTGGTGGCAGTCCAAGAATTTCACCTTTAACGACACAACAAGAGAGCACCACCACCATCCCCCCGCCACGGCCCACTTAATCCTGGCCACATTCCGAAAACCAACTACATAAAACCGCGCAGGTCCGCAGTCACCACCACATTACCACCAACGAGGTTACTGTTAAGGTACATATTACCAGTCTGACTGGGGCATGCAGTGTGGGCCGAAGCCCACCTTTATTGTATCTGACGTTAGCTCTGCTGAGTAGGGCACTGCAATGGGATATATTTATGTACCACCGGTGGGTTCCAGGGAGCCACCCATGCTGTAGGTGCACACGGAGTTGTAACTGCATCTGTCCACTTGTAAAGAACCCCAGTCTGACTGGGGCATGCAGTGTGGGCCGAAGCCCACCTGCATTAACCACGACATTACCTCAGCTGTGATGGGCAATGCAATGGGATTTATTTATGTACCGCCGGTGGCTTCCTGGCACCCACCCATGCTCTGGGTTCTCAGGGAGTTGTTACTACATCTGTCCACTTGTAAAGAACCCCAGTCTGACTGGGGCATGCAGTGTGGGCCGAAGCCCACCTGCATTAACCACGACATTACCTCAGGTGTGATGGGCAATGCAATTGGATTTATTTATGTACCGCCGGTGGCTTCCTGGCACCCACCCATGCTCTGGGTCCACAGGGAGTTGTTACTATATCTGTCCACTTGTAAAGAACCCCAGTCTGACTGGGGCATGCAGTGTGGGCCGAAGCCCACCTACATTAACCACGACATTACCTCAGCTGTGATGGGCAATGCAATGGGATTTATTTATGTACCGCCGGTGGCTTCCTGGCACCCACCCATGCTCTGGGTTCTCAGGGAGTTGTTACTACATCTGTCCACTTGTAAAGAACCCCAGTCTGACTGGGGCATGCAGTGTGGGCCGAAGCCCACCTGCATTAACCACGACATTACCTCAGCTGTGATGGGCAATGCAATGGGATTTATTTATGTACCGCCGGTGGCTTCCTGGCACCCACCCATGCTCTGGGTCCACAGGGAGTTGTTACTACATCTGTCCACTTGTAAAGAACCCCAGTCTGACTGGGGCATGCAGTGTGGGCCAAAGCCCACCTGTATTAAGCACGGCATTACCTCAGCTGTGATGGGCAATGCAATGGGATATTTTTATGTACCGCCGGTGGGTTCCAGGGAGCCACCCATGCTGTGGGTGCACACGAAATTCCCATTGCGAAGTTGTACCTGCCTGTGACTATTTATAAAAAACCGCGGTCTGACTGGGGCGTGCAGACACCTTGACAGAATGAATAGTGTGTGGCACATAGGTTCCCCATTGCTATGCCCACGTGTGCAGCTCCAGATGGAGGTGGCACAGGATTGGATTTCTCATTGCTTCTGTACAGCATTGTGGACTATCGGCCCGCCCCTTTTATGGGGGGTCGCTGCCTAGCCATGCCAACCCTCTGCAGTGTGTGCCTGCTTTTCCTGTGGCAGACGCACTTATAAATAGACATGAGGGTGGTGTGGCATGAGGGCAGCTGAAGGCTGGGCAGGGACAGTTTGGTGTGCGCTGTGGACACTGGGTCGTGGGGGGGGGGGGGAATTGGCAGCATGTAACCCAGGAGAAGTGGCAGCGGAGTGTCATGCAGGCAGTGATTGTGCTTTGTTGGAGGTAGTGTGGTGCTTAGCTAAGGTATGCCATGCTAATGAGGGCTTTTCAGAAGTAAAAGTTGTTGGGAGGGGGGGGGCACTCTTGCCGGTATTGTGGCTTAATAGTGGGACCTGGGAACTTGAGATGCAGCCCAACATGTAGCCCCTCGCCTGCCCTATCCGTTGCTGTGTCGTTCCCATCACTTTCTTGAATTGCCCCGATTTTCACACATGAAAACCTTAGCGAGCATCGGCGAAATACAAAAATGCTCGGGTCGCCCATTGACTTCAATGGGGTTCGTTACTCGAAACGAACCCTCGAGCATCGCGGTAATTTCGTTCCGAGTAACGAGCACCCGAGCATTTTGGTGCTCGCTCATCTCTAATAACTACCAAATTGCATATGATGGGCATTAACTTATCGAAAACAGACGAGAAATCTCTGAGATCTACGTTCCCATTCTTTGCCCTATTTGGGCATAATGTTAACCCCATCAACCGACGATCTACCTGCAGTAAACTTCCTTTTACGGAAAACCTCAATACAAAAAAAATTGGACCGCCTGGCCAAATTTGAACCCAGTTGGATGGGAAGGGCGATACTGTACAAAATGCTTATCTTTCCCTGCATCTTATAACTTCTAAGAACTATCACTGTTCCCATCCCTGACTCTATTTTTCTGTCATTCCACCAACAAATGAGCAGATTCATATGGAAAGGAGCAAAACCTAGAGTGCACTCTCTATTTTATACAGACCCTTGAAGTTCAGAGGTTTGAGCCTACCTAACCTACGCAACTACCATAGAGCTTTCCTGATAGACCAGAGCAGATATTGGTGTAATATGGAGGCAGACAAATCGTGGACTTCCATTGAATCTTTTCTAACGGGCATAACTAACTGGAAAGCATACCTCCTAGCAAACTCAACCCAAGCCCGTGAGATTCTGCAATATCCCCCAGCAGTGAAAGCCACCCTACAGGGATGGAACGCATTAGGCTCAGGACCAAACCTGGAACCAAGCATGTCAACTAACATACCTCTTCCCCTTCTTAGCCTAAAGTATTTAATTCCTGACCTTTCCCTTAATAACTGGCCACGCAGAACAAATATGAATGTTTCAGACTTGCACCAGGGAAACACCTTGCTCTCCTTTCCTCAACTGCAAGAGAAATTTGCAGTCCCACCCCATGAACACTACACATATCTTTACATATGTGACTTCCTACGAGCTTCCAAGTCCCTTTCTTCAACGCTACCAAATCTTCTAAACGACGTATTAAATGCAAACACAATACCACAAAAAAACTCTCAAAACCCCTCTACTCATCCCTATCTGACACCCAATCCTTCAAAAAAAGATTAACTTCTTAAATTGGGAAAGAGACTTTAATAAAATATTCTCAACAAAGATGTGGTGTGAGGCCTTGAGGTGGGCTCATAAATCTACTTCCTGCGCCTCCCACTGGGAGAAATACCAAAAACTCTTGACCAGATGGTACTGCTCTCCACTAAGGTTGTCACAGATGAGGAAAGACATCTCTCCCCTATGTTGGAGAGGATGTGGAGAAGTAGGATCTTTGCTTCATATCTTCTGGTCATGTTCCCAGCAGGATTTCACAATACATAACCAAACTGACACCCCCATTAAAGAAACTTGAACCTGAACTAGCACTGCTCCTCATAGGCATAGAAAACCTTCCTAGGAGCCATAGAGTGGTAATCTCTCACATACTCCACATGTTGCAAATTCTAATAGCGAGAAACTGGAGATCTAAATATACTCCCTCCTTTGAAGAAATGCAAGAAGTTGTTACTTTAAACTGTGTCCATGAGAAACTTATCGCTCACCAGAAGGAAACTGTAGTCCAATTCAGGAGAGACTGGGCAGCGTGGATCCGAATAACAAAAATGCCGGTAGGATTTGATTAGACACCCACAAGCTCCTTCTCTCTCTCATACCCACCGCCCACTGCCCCCTCTCCAGCAACTCCGCTCTCTCCTGTTACTCCTCTAAATATGCACCAACACTGGGCTGTACTAATGCGCGCTTTAGCACCCACAATAGCCCTCCTCCCCTATACACAAATTTTCAACACTGCAAGATCTTTATGGAAACCGCTAAATGTATATGTTTGAGGCACCTTAAAGTTAAGGTTAAGTTTACAGATTTCCCCTGACTCTCCCTTTCTTACCCTTCCCCTACTTCCCACGCTTCTCCTCACTTACCCTACCCAGGAAAAACGTAACATGCAATATTTAAAGCCAATGATGTAAACCAACACAATATGCATTTGAACACGCTGTATGCTCTGAAAATCAATAAAACTTCTATTGACAAAAATGTGCAGTATACACCTAGATGAATTTGTAAAGGGTCTAGTTTTTCAAAATATGGTTATTTGGGGGGTTCTCCATCATTTTGGCTGCTCAATGTCTCTACAAGTGGGCAATAGGGCTTGGAATTTATTCAGTTATACCCTGAAATCCAATCTATCATTTTGACACCTATGATCCTTTGCAATCTTGGCTTGGTGTAGGAAAACAAAGTGTTCCTCAAAATGTTGATAATCAATGTTAAATTTGTACGTTTCCTAAATTGTTTAAAAAAATTGTTAAAAATTGTTTTCAAATGTGCATCCAGAATAAAGTAAACAGATGAAAATATATATCTTATCAAAAATTTGTACAGTATGCTTGCACATATTTACGATATTGCAATTGAAAATGTGAAAAATTATAATTTTTCAAAATGTTCCCAATTTTGGCGCTTTTAAAAAATATGCATAAATTCTATTAGTCTATTTTTACCACTTAACTGAAGTACAATATGTGGCGAAAATACAATGCCATAATCACATAGATATGCAAAACCTTTACGGAGTTATTCTATGTCAAAGTAACACATGTCAGATTTCCAAAATTTGGCTCTGCCACTAAGGCGCAAACAGGCTTTGTCATTAAGGGGTTAAGGGAAACTATTTTTCCCGACTCCCGTTTGACAATTGGAATAATCCCCTGATCAACAATCCTTTTGAACTTATGAATGATTATAAAATATAATATTGTTTTGCTCAAGAAGGACATCCAGGCCCCTCTTGAACTCTTTTATGGAATTTGCCATCACCATGTCCTAAGGCGGAGAGTGCCATAGTCTCACTGCTCTTACAGTAAAAGAAAACCCTTCCACGGTATGTTGGTGTAGAATCCTTCTTTCCTCTAGACACTGAGGATGCTCCTTTGTTACTGTCCCATTCCTGGGTATAAATAGATGATGGGAGAGATCTCTGTATCGTTCCCTGAAATATTTATACATAGGTATTAGGTCGTTGTCTTTTTTCTAAACTAAATAACCCCAATTTTGATAATCTCTCAGGGTATTGTAGTCCACCCATTCCATTAATTACTTTAGTTGCCCATCTTTGTCCTTTTTGAGTACTGGTGCCTAAAACTCTATACAATATTCCATGTGTGGCCTAACCAGTGATTTGTAAAGATGAATAACAAATAATGTTCTCATCATGTGCCCCTAGATTTCTTTTGATAGATCCCAGCTTGCAGAGGAGAAACTGGTGAAAAATCTGAGGATAGGTCATCCATATCATAGTCTTGGAATACCTATATAAATACTTGTATTCCTCTTAACAATGCCAGTGCATTTTTAATTAGAACTACGCACCCTGCTGTTTCTTTGTAATTTATTCTGGAAACTTAAAAATGAATTGACAACTAAGCATTACTGTATCTCTTCTCAATTACATCATCCTTTTTTGGTGTATGTTCCAACCCTGTCATCAGGGGAGGGTGTTAGTTTGAGTAGGGGCATGCCCGAGAAGGAAAATCATAGGACCCAGTTGTCAATTTATTTACACATATCTAAGAGGAACAGCACGTGAGAGCTCCTAGAAATGTTTTCTTTAACCCCTTAGTACCGAAGCTTGTATTTTCATCCTCACCTTCCTAGAGCCATAGCTTTTTATTTTTTTTTCATGCTGCTAGCCATATGAGGGCTTGTGTTTTTGAGGGTAAGATGTATTTTAATGGCATCATTTTGGAGTACACATAATGTAATCTATAACTCACTAATTTTTTGAGCTGGATTGGGTAAAAAAAAAGCAATTCCACCATTGTTATGTGAGTTTCATTTTTATGGCAATCAGCACGCAGAATAAATACTGAGGTAGCAGTATTCTCAGAGTCAGCAAATTCCAACAATATCACGTTTATACACTTTCTTTGCAGTGTTTTTGCTATTTTTCTGCACTAAAAATGCTTTTTAAAGCTTTGGTTTTGTGTCCAAGGGCAATAATCTTTTTATTTTTCCATCAACTAAGCTCTATCGGGGCTTGTTTTTTTGCGGGATGAGCACTTGTCTTCATTGGTCCCATGTTTGGAAATATATAAAACATTTTGATCACTTTTTATTCCATGTTTTTCTAGAGGCAAACCTAATAATATCTGCAATTCTGTATTTTTTTTAACAGCGTTCACCATGCAGTATAAATAATATTCCCCGGTAATTCTTTGGGTCAGTACGATTTGGTGGCTTTCTATAGGATACCAAATACAGCAGAAGCCACCGAAAATCTATTACTAAGGCAAATAGATGAAGCTTCAAATCAAATGAGGTGATTGTAATGGGGAATATATCCAGATATAAACTGTGAAACTAAACCTTGTGGATCTCATAAAGTAAATGAGTTTCTGTCAATAACTAGATAGAATTACCCTTACCAACTTGTACAGGACTAAACTAGAGAGATGGCCATTTTGGACTTAATACTAACCAATAAGGTTGACAGAATAACAAGGGTGGAGGTCAGGGGGGCACCTGGGAAATAGTGACCATAATATAACAAAATTTCCACTTGTCTTTCAATAGGGAGTTTTATCTGGGAGCTAGAGATGCCTTTAACCCTATAGACTAGGACAATGTCTTAAAAAATAAGAGTACAGGCCATAAATGGAAAATGTTTAAAAACATCTTACTGTGAGAGGTTCATACCTTACAGGAATATAAGGGTTAGAAATAGGAGAAAACCAATGTGGCTCAATAAAGATGTAAAGCTGGCAATAAACAACTAAAACAACAAGGCAGCGACAAAGCATTGAAAAGCTTTAAGCAAAAAAAGAAATCTGTGAAAAGCAAATAAAACCAACAGTGGGGTAAACAGAGAAAGTCATGGCCAAAGAGAGTAAAACTCACCCTAAACTGTTTTTCAACTACATAAATAGTAAAAAGATTAAAATGGAAAGTGTTGGCTCTTTAAAAAGTAATGAGGGAAAAATAATAGAGGGGGATGAGGAGAAAACAAATCTGTTAAATAGTTTTTCACCAGTGTATTCACTCAGGAAAATTATAAGCCAGATAAAAGTTATTTTGACTGTGATAACTTTCTGTGGCAAGATACCTTATTCAAAAAAATTGAAAAGCTATTGCCATCTTTTTACATAACAAAAGCCACTTTAAAGCAATTGAACTGGCAAATAAACTCTGGCACAGATTGTTATCTTGATCTGTTAGGAGTCTAGTTCAACTTTGCTGCATCTGGCCAGTGTTTTTTTGTGACTAATGTAAAAGAATTAATGGCCTTTGTATACTTGGCCTTGGTATACTAAATGACCCAAGTAGCTTCATTTTACTAATTACAAAAAATTATCTGGAGTTTCAATTTAAAGGGGTTTTTCAACTTAATTCTTTTACATAGTTTTGGCCCCTCCCATTCTCCAAAATTTTCTAAAAGCAATATACTAACCCTAGCACTGGGGTGCTGTTTCAGTACTCTGGTGCCACAGCATCTGACAGGTGACATCATCAGCTCTTCTGGCCTAGTGATGTCCCATAACTCTGTCATGTGGGCTTCTAATGTAGTGCCTAAAGTAAATTGCCTAATGGGTTTATAGGACATCACTGATGACATCCCTGTCAGACCTTCTACTGGCTGCATATGTCACATGGATAAACAATAGAGATGAGTGAGCGTACTCGCTAGGGCAAACTACTCGAGCAAGTAGTGCCTTATGCGAGTACCTGCCCGCTCGTCTCAAAAGATTCGGGTGCCGGCGAGGGAGAGCGGTGAGTTGCAGGAGTGCGCAGAGGAGAGCAGGGGGGAGAGAGTGAGAGAGAGATCTCCACCCTGTTCCTCCCCGCTCTCCCCCGCTGCTCCCCACCCCCCGCCGGCACCTGAATCTTTTGAGACGAGCGGGCAGGTACTCGCATAAGGCAGTACTCGCTCGAGTAGTTTGCCTTAGCGAGTATGCTCGCTCATCTCTAATAAACAACGACCTGACAGCTGCAGCCAGTGTAAACAAAAGACCAAACATCCATGTGGCAGTGGGGGAGAGTGCGGCAGCGGGAGGGTGGTGGTGGTGAATTATTTTTGTAATTAATGACTCAATCCCCCACTGCCACCAAAGATTTCTAACTCAGAAAACCCCTTTAATATAATAATTAGATCATTTTAGGATAAGCAAGAATTCTAGACCAACATTTCCAGATGATGCAAGCATTATTTGGTTTTATTATTGCTTTATGACAGTTGACTTTTTTTTTTGAATGAGCTTCCTTGAATTTTCATGTCCCTGCATAATTTCCTGCTTCATATGTCTGCCTGATGCTAGATCATTACCTGCAGTGTGGAAAGAGGACTGATCAAGGAGCTAAATCACAAGAGGTTAAATCTATCTCCTTGTGTACGGTACAACAAAACCAACCTCATGTGAAATGATAGAAGATGGCCATAAAGAAGCATAGAACCTAATAACGTACGTGTCCTCCTATTGATTTTGTTTTTCTGCTATGTAGCTGAAAGTGTTCCTTGTGTCTTTCACGGAGAAAAAAATAAAATCCTTGCTCCAAGCATTATAATCAAACACATATTGTTTCAGATATATTGGAGATTTAACAGTGCTGTTTTTCATGCTTCATCTTCACAGCAAGCACCAAAACCCACAACTGACTTCTTTTGCTGCAGACATTCAGCTTCCAGTGCAAAATACTGAAGCATCCTGTTAAATAAAAGTGTCCCAGGAGACTTCTGCTATCAATCAGTGTTCTGCTGAGCCCTGTTTTTAAGTACATCTAGGCCAGGTCATATGGCGAGATTTGAAAATGATAACAATACATTAATGCAGAAACGCCAAGAGGCGGCAATGATAATGTCATGATTTGTGTGCACCGAAGGGCAAAAATTGAACGAAATTTAAGATTTCAAGTAAATAAAAAAGTGTATTTTGCAATTCAGATATGCAGTCATGAAAAGTGAAATATGAATAAGCTTGGGGGGCGTGGCCTGATGCAGCAGAGAGAAGTCGTGTGAAGGCTTGCTCCGCTCTAACAAACCCTATAAAGCGACTATCAGCGACTTCAGACCCGTCGGACGGTGCAGAGAAGTCACCTCACGCCCGGTAGAAGAGATGCCGAAAAGGAGGAACACAAAAACTCCACTTACTAAAGTGTCGGACTTCTTCTCCTCTCGGAGCTCGGGGAGGCCGCAGCGGAGTTCACAAGATGGCGCCGCTCCGCTCACTCGTTCCGGAGCCTGCGAGGAAGTACAGCGCTCTCCCGCACATCCCTCGGAGAGAGCACCTCAGTCAGCTGCCAACAAGGAGAAGTCACGGAGGAGACCTCTGGGGGATCTCCCGCAGGAAGGGGTGAGTGATGAATATGATTCACTGCATAGTGAGGATGCAGGCCCATCCAAGATGGCGCCGAGAGGCTCCCGGTCCCCATCGGCCTCCCTACAATCCTCCCCCTCCACAAGCCCAGAAAAGCAGAGACCCTGTCTTTCTCCATCTCCAAACTCATGTCAGCAAAAGTTACAGTTTGGAGAAGAACTTCTCTTAAATGTTCCTTCCTCTGATGTTCCAGCATCAGAGGTTTTTATCAAAAATATGATTTTAGCGCTTCATAGCTCTCTGCAAAGAGATATTCAAGCCCTATCAACTTCAGCCAATAAAGCACTACAAGAACTAGAAGGGCGCACAGATCACCTAGAAACGAAAATGGGTGAAATCACCTCATCACATAATAGCTTGATAGATGCACATTATACAGTGGAGGATGAAGTTGAAGCTATCAAGAACAAGTTAGCAGACTTAGAAGACAGGAGTAGGAGGAATAATGTAAAGATACGGGGCATTCCTGAAAGTGTTCCTCAGGCAGAATTAAAGCAATATCTCGTCAATTTAATTAAGTCGATTCTACCCAATGCAAATGACCAGGACTGTATAATTGACAGAATACATAGATTAGTTAAGCCAAGCTTCTTACCGGATTCAGTGCCGAGAGATGTGATAGCAAGACTGCATTTTTACCACATAAAAGAAAATCTGATGCTTGCAGTCAGACAAAGCCACTCTCTACCACCGGCCTATGCTAACATAAGCTTATTCGCAGATTTGTCGCAGCTCACGATAAAAGCTAGAAGAGCTCTTTCGCAAATTACTACTTCCCTACGGACCGCGAACATTCCTTATAAGTGGGGCTTTCCAACAAAGATTTTAATCTACAGAAATAACTCTCTACATGTTATTTCCTCTCTGGAAGCAGGGAAAAAGATCTTACAGCAGTGGAATATTCAGATATCGGAGGAAGCGCATCTGTCCAAATACTCTATCTCCAAAAAAGAAATCAGCAGGAGAGTGCTGCCGTCAACTCCATCGGCAGGAGAAGCAAATGCTTGATTCAAAAAAGGCACGGTTCAAGGGTCTGAGCTCACACCTTACGTGAGTAATCGAGGGTTTGTTCTACAAGGCGAACTCTTACCCCTCCCTTACCTTTTAACAGGTTAACCCTGAACATTTTCAGACATTCTTTGTTTGAGGTTGCGCGACCTCTTCCTATTCTACTGTTCCCAACTGAGAAGAATGGAGCAAGGGAGGAGTCGCGTAATTGTTTCTTTATCTATAGTATGCAATATATGTTATGTTGATTGTTTTATGTTGCCAGGAAAATTCCATATCATACGCTTTATCTATATACTTCCATGTCCATTAAGATAATATCGCAAAACGCAAAAGGGCTCAACACTCCCTTTAAAAGAGCAATGATTTGGAGGGATGCAAGAACAAATAAAGCAGATATTTTATGTGTGCAGGAAACACACTTTACGGAGCTTGCATCGTCCAAATTCACAAATAAACTCTTCCCTCAGGTTTTCTCGGCCACGGCCCAAAACAAAAAACACGCGGGAGTGGTTATAGCCTTCAGAGAGGGTTTCCGCTTTTCAGTAGAAAATCAATTTATTGACGTGAAGGGCAGGTACATAATTCTTCAGGGACTACTTAACGAGACCCCCCTTACTATAGCCAACATTTATGCCCCTAATAGCTCCCAAATTTCGTTTCTAAATAAAGTAATGAAAAAATTGAGGAAAGTACAGAAAGGAAAACTAATTATATGCGGGGATTTCAACATTATACCAAATAAGGATATAGACTCAACAGCTTGTCATAGGACAGCACCTACCTTACAACCATGGCTCCTTAGGGAGGGTATGTATGATGCCTTTCGTTGCCTTAACTCCTCTTCCAAGGAATATACTTTCTTTTCACCCAGATTCAAAACATTCTCTCGCATTGATCTATTTTTAGTTGATAGATGGACCCTTCCGTCGGTAACAGGATCGTCTATAGGTACAACTACATGGTCAGACCACTCTCCAGTTAGCATCATCCTTAAAGTGGGCCCTCCGTTCAACCCTACTAGAATATGGAGGAACGACATAAACTTATTTAAATCACCACATACCCAGGAACAAATTAAGCAAGACTTATTGGAATACTTTAAATTAAACGAAAATCCCGAAACTGACAGATTTATAATTTGGAACGCACATAAGGCGGTGATCAGGGGGACCTTAATCAAATTAAAGATTATAGAGAGAAAGAACAGGCAAGCCAGAATTACCTCCCTATTAGAAAAAATCAAGATACAAGAAGTAATAGAGCAAAAACTCCCACCCCACTACAAACACTCAGAACTGATTGCTTTGCGAAAGGAACTAAGAAATGAACTTCTAGAAAACTACAATAAAGGCCAGGTATTTTCAAAAGCAAACTATTACTCTAACATAGATAAGCCTTCGAAACTGATGGCAAGTCTAGTCAAGAAAAAACAAGTAAAAGCTAAAATTCCATACTTAAAATGCCCGTCGAATCCCAATATGCGCATATCCCACCCGCAACAAATCGCGGAACAATTCCAAAAATTTTACGCAAAGTTATATAATCTGAGAAACTGTAAAGAAACTCCCCAACCCACTCCCGAGACCATAGGACAGTTCCTGGATAGCATATCCCTACCTTCGCTAGGCCCACTAAACATTGATTTAAATAAACCCATTTCATTAGAGGAGGTTAACAAAGTGATTACACTCTCTAAGAACTACAAATCCCCTGGCCCAGACGGGCTATCGAATGAATACTATAAAACATTTGCGTCTGTCCTATCACCCCGACTGACCTCTTTATTCAACGACTTTATGAGTAAAAGCGAGATGCCTGAAGAAATGGCACAAGCGACCATCATAACTTTACCAAAACCAGGCAAAGATCCGACAGTTCCAGCGAACTTTAGACCCATCTCGCTTTTGAATTCTGATACCAAGCTTTACTCTAAAATCCTAGCCTTGCGGCTATTGGAGGTTTTGCCAGAAGTAATCCACAGTGACCAAAATGGGTTTACAAAAGGTAGAAATGCAGCTGATGGGGCGCGCAGAACCCAGAACCTGTTGGGAATTATGGACTCGAGTCGGACGCCTTCTCTCCTCCTTTCCCTGGATGCAGAGAAGGCGTTCGATAGGGTCCACTGGGAATTCGCTTTCGCGGTTCTCCGGAAATTCGATGTGGGAGAAAAGTTCCTGCAGGCGGTTCGGGCACTCTACGTGAGACCCTCAGCAAGGATCTTGGTGGACGGCGCTCTGTCCACCCCCTTCTATATAACGAACGGCACCCGTCAGGGGTGCCCCCTCTCCCCCTTACTATTTGTAATGGTAATAGAGCCTCTAGCAGAAGCAATTAGAACTAACTTAAAAATCAAAGGGATTCCTAATAACATAAGACAGCACAAGATAGGGTTATTTGCCGATGATGTGGTGCTAACGTTGGAAGATCCTTTAAACTCACTGAGAGAAGTAAGGGAGTGCATTACACGATTCAGTGCTGCTTCTTATTACAGTCTTAATGCGGATAAATCACTAATATTGGGAATAAACATTGACAAAAAGCTAAAATCAGACATCCAAAAAGAATTCCCATTTAAATGGCCTGCGGAATTACCATATCTAGGGATCAAGCTATGCCAATCTAAAACATCTATTATTTCATCCAACCTAAACCCACTATTTCACTCACTAAACCTAGATTTAACTAATATAGCAAAGAAAGAGTTGTCATGGGTAGGTAAAATAATATTATACAAAATGATCTTTCTCCCGAAGATTCTATACCTTTTCCGGACGCTAGCTTATCCTATCCCGAAAAGTGCAGTCAAAAATCTCCAGAAACAACTTCTATCATTCATTTGGGGAGGGAAGAGGCCTAGAGTAGCAGCTTCGATTCTTTATCTGCGCAGAGACCAGGGAGGCCTTGGAGTTCCAAATCTTTGGTCATACTATCAGGCTATTATAGCTGGTCAAGCTGGGACGTGGCTGAGAGAACCTATATCCACCCCTTGGGGTCGTATAGAAAAAAACATTAACCAAAACAGACCTTTAGGGTTACTCATCATTGCCGCCATAATAGAGGTACTCAATCCCCACATCAGTATACACTCGGGGGTACAGGATCTGTCCCCAATAATGATCAAGACCGTGCAGTGCTGGAAGGATCTTGCACATATTTATAGAACCTCTCCTAGAACAGGAGTAGCCAAGCTCCCCCTTGAAATCCTTACATACTACATACAAGACATTAACATCAAAGAATGGATTAAAAAAGGTTTTTCATGGATATCAGACCTCTTTGAGAAAGGTAAAATACTCACGTTTGAAAAACTTCAAGAAAGGTTTGGCTTACCCAACTCGGAGCTCTTCTCATACATAAAAGTAGTTTCCTTCTTAAATAGATCCCAGTTGGAGAAATGCTCTATCCCCACTCAACTAGATTTATTGCTCCAAAAAACTAAATCTGAGCAACGCTCATTGACTAAAACAATTTATGACTGCATCTCTGGGGGCATGAATGACCATAAAAGAATGCACTTAATAAATTGGGAACAAGATCTGAAAAAGAGCTTTTCCACGACCCAATGGTTGAGGTCTTTCAATTGGACAAACAAAGCTACCCATTCGGCTGGCTTACTCCAAACACATCAAAAAATAATCTCTAGATGGTATTACACTCCTGCAAAGATGGCTAGATGTTTTAAAGGGGGAGATGGAGGTTGTTGGAGAGGCTGCGGGGGAGAGGGGACTCTGTATCACATATTTTGGTCGTGTCCGGTGGTTCAGCCTTACTGGGGGGAGGTCTTTAAGAGGATACAAACCATAACAGGAGTGAAGCTGAAGAAGTCTCCCCAGGTAGCTTTGCTGTTTGTGGAGTGTGAATCCATTCCTCCAGGTAATAGGAAGTGGATTTGCCACTTCCTGCTGGCAGCTAAAAGTATAATTGCAAGGAAATGGAGAGTGGCGACCCCCCCTACAGTAACGGAGGTACTGGATATGGTAAAGGACCATTATTATTATGAAAAAATACATGCAAAAAACAATAATTGTTTACACAAGTTTAATGAGATATGGTGCTCCTGGCAAAAGTTCAAGTTTTAAAGTTGTTTTAAAAATCTGGAAAAATACTAAGATCCAGAACAGTTTACAGATCAAACTTTTTGAAGTTTCTCGGCAGAATGAGACTTTGCTGACACTCTTTGATCAAATAAATTCTCCTAGCTAAGGTTAAAATTATCTAATATAGCAAACCTATATCCAGTTATAGGTCCAAAGGATAGAACACAGTGAACACTTTGAATTGTATATGACTAATGGTGGTAAATATTGAATGCTATAATTTGGTAATAGGTAAAGTGAAAGATTGGAGGATCTTATGTAACCACATCTGGATAAAATATGTGAGAAATTGTTGTATTGTTTGTTTTGAAAATTTCAATAAAAAGGATTTGGAAAAAGAAAAAAAAAAAAAAAAAAAAAAAAAAAAAGTGAAATATGGAAAGAGGTGCTTAAATTGGTCCTATATCATGCTTGGAAAAAGACATGGCTTTCTAAAACTGGCTTCACACGGATGTACTTGCATGTGCGCTATGAAGTGAATAGTACCCATTGTTTTCAATCGGTTGATACACATGTGTGTATTTTGCATCCGCATTTTGACCATGTAAAAAAAACCCTGCTCTATTTTTCAGCGTATTTGCACGCCAAAGGTCCCTATAGAAGTTAATGGGGGGGGGGGGGGGGAGGTTGAAAACATGCAATATGTAATGATATGCGTGATACACTGCATAATTCTGCTGGAAATAGAATACATCTGGGAATAATGAGGTCCAGATGTGTTCTTTTTTGCACATAATTGTGCAGCGTATTGCATAATTGTATGCATATTGAGTGTACATTTGTACACCTTCCATAGACTTCTAAGGGGACCTTGGCGCGCCAATATGCAGGAAAAAGAGCCGAGCTGTTTTGTTCCCTGCGCGCAAAGAATACGAAAGGGGAAGCACACCCATTGAAATCAATGGGTTCTATTCTTTGAGTACTGCATGCGCAAATATGTTCATGTGAAGGAGTCTTTGCCCCAGTGATCAGAATGCTCACCTTAAAGGAGTTTTCCGAGTGCTGCTAACAGTGGTGGCTGCTCCCAGTATATATACACAATCCTCCTATCCCAGTGCATAATACTCCCCTGCTGCCACTCAGTGCTGATCCAGTCTTCTATTTACAAAGTCTGCAGCAGTGACATGGGTTGTTTACGAACGTGATCACAATAGCCAATAGGGGGTCGGACAGGGGCATCATCGGTGAGGTCCTGTTAACCTGCCTTGGAGCTTTTACATTAGAAGCTCACATGTTACGTAATGTTACCTAACCAAAAGGCCTGATGATGTCCGTAAACCTGTCAACTGCTATGGTGCTGGACAATATATAGTGGTATATTGATTTTATATTGTTTTGGGTTCATTGCGTGAACTGTAAAATCCTGCCAGTTTTCTGCAGCCAGCTACACTGCAAATTTTGATGAGGATCCAGGTCAAAATCTCCATGTGTTACATGCAAATTTGGGTCGAAATGTTAAGTTCTATTTCACCCCCTTACTTGAAGAGATGAAACTTGTGCTGAAGATCAAATGCATAAATTGACATTTTGCAGATTTAAAATCTACACTGCAGGTCAATATATGTTGCATATTTTCTCCGCAGCTTGTGGATAAGATTTCTTGAAATCCCATCCCATTGCCAACACTATAAAAAAAAGCTGATTTTCCACAGCCAGTTCTACTATGAAATATCTGTAGTTTTTCTACAACACAAATGATTACAAAACACAATTTTACACAAAATCAGGTGTGCAGGTTTTCACTGAATACGTTTCAGCGACCTGAGAGACTTCTAATAGGACATGGTCATTGGTGCAAGACTAGCCAGGGCCAGTGTTTCAAAAACTGCCAGCCTTATGGGGTTTTTTTATGTAAAGGTGTGCAGAGCACATCAAAAGTGATGTGATTGAGGAAAAACATCCAGCAAAACGGGATTCTGTGGACATAATGTTCGAGGTCAGAGGAGGATATTTCAAGAATTGTTCAGAAGAACAGAAGTTACACGGTCAATCAAATTTAGCCAAACACAATGGTGGTGCTCCAACTATCCTGTCCAAATTTACAACTCATTGTTCCTTAGCACAGATGGATTTTAAGGGTAGATGACCAGTTCAAATGCCATTGTTGTCTATGCAAAACAGACTCCAGCGTGCAATAGACCACAAAACTTGGATCAATGAACAGTGGGAAAACGTGAGCTGGTCAGATTAATCCAGATTATTGTTGCACCATGGTAATGAGCAATTCAGAATTTGGAGCAAGCAGCATGAATCGATGAACCCTTCCTGTTAGTTGTCAACAGCTCAGGCTGGTGGAGGAGGAGTAATGCTGTGGGAAGTGTTTCCTTGGTACACCCTGGATTCACTGATTCCTGTGGATGGGAACCAAGATGAATTGCTGTGGTTCTTAGGGTCAAAGAAAATGTAATGTGCTGCTACATGGGTGTCTGTAACAAAGTGGACATTTTGTGTATCCTGCTACTTGTAGTTGCTATTAGAATATTAAACACACTTTTAAACCAAAAGTATTTATTTTGTATCCTTGATTTACCTTTGTAACTTATTTTTAACTGACAGTTTAAGTTCTATGACTAGCTTTGCACTATGTTCACACACCAATTATATTAATTATTATAATTGTAGCATAGCAGTTATCTGTGATAACTTCACTTTCTTTTACCTGAAAAGAACTTTTCGAATTACAGAGTTGCTATTATGTCTGATAGGATACTGGTCATTCAAGCAGTGTTTGCTCTTTAATTTCTTAACAAGAATGATTCACCTAATATTGTTCTGCTAATTAAAGCAGATACTGCATTGTTTTTTCTAATCTGTTTTTATTTTCTAGTGGTAGATTCTTTAAAATCTACTTTCTATACATAAGTATGTGGGCTGCATCTTGCCAGAGTTTTCAGAGATTAGCTGTACAGCAGTGACATAGAGCATAAGAAACTATAGAGCAAGCTAGAACCTGCAGACCAACTATTCTAGAAATGCTCTGTGGCCTGTGCAGGACGAGGAAGGAGGTGAGCTGTGAGCATCACATATTGTGAATGGGGGATCCTGTGTTATCTATATATACAGTAGGTGCTAGCTGGCCATGATTATAAGATGCCTACATGAACAGATATGCTGCTAATAAGGAAGATAGAATTACTACCTCTGCAGCGCCATCTATTGGATGGCAGCATTCCTTCATATCAATGTTAGACCCTTTATACAGGTCTTTGTAACAATGATTGGGAATAGGAAACCAAACCAGAAAACCATGTACAGACAGCTGTTTTGGGGTGTTTGTCCCTCATTAGTGTACAGTAGATTTCTGGCTTAGCTGGTGAGAGGCCTGGGGCATGTGTCAGGAGGGGTGTCATGTCTTCTTAAGTAGATAACCCATCCAATAGGTGGCAATGCAGAGGTAGTAATTCCATCTTCCTTATTTGCATAAATTACCCAGAGGAGCTTGCATGGCCTTATAAGTCTCCCACCGCACCTTATAAGTGTCCCCACACCCCTGTTGGGTGCCCTCCTTGGGGAGAGACTATGCCATACCCCTACCCGCTCACCCCCTAGGAGTCTCCACACACTTTTTGGGTTCTCTCCTTAAGGAGACATAACACCGCTCCTGACCCAGATATACTGCTAAAACATGAACTCTACAGAACAGTAATTGTTAGCCTACTATCAAGGTCAATGGCCAGACTAAAAATTCAAGATTTTAGTAGATCATTTTCTGGTGACCCATTTCATTTAAGGCAAGATCTACGCCACACACTACACATAAAAAATATTAGTAGATCTTATTGAAGTGTAGATAGACTGGAGTAAAAGAGAGGGGCTCCCAGGACAGAGGCCTGGGCCACAGGAGGTTTGACAGGGCTTACCTGGCCCTTGAAAACTTTTCAAGTGGTATTTTGGCTCACCTGTGTACCAGTGAATGCTCCTGGCCTGCACGGTACTCTGGACAAAACTGCTGACCTGTCCTCTCCATAGGCTAAAAAAGGCTCATTATGATGCTGCAGTAAACCTTTCGATGCAAATGAATGGTACAGTTTTAAATAAATACTAAGCTTGTGGGTCAAAGGCTATGGTGGGCTAATTCTCACCGTTCGTGTTTCCGCTGCCAAACCCTGCTGTCACCATCCATGTATTTGCTCCCAACACTACTCTCACTGTCGCTGGCCTCCACTCCCAACCCCGCTTGCAATGTTTCTGCCCTCCACTCGCAAACCCCTCTCACTGTCACTGCCCTCCACTCCTAACCCTGCTCTTACTGTCTTTGCGGCCCTCCACTCCAAACCCTGCTCTCACCATCGGACCCTGCCAAGCCCGCTGTCAGCGTCCATGCCATCGCTTACCAGTTCTACCCAGCCGGGGGTCACTGGGGTCTGGATAAAAGTTATAACAGCAGCTGAAAGGTGGGTGTGACCTGGGCGCACCCTGTAAGTCAGCCTGGCCAACCCATTTCTCCACCCATGCATCTGGTGTCGACATATTGCACCAGTACCGAGGTGCTGATATGCACCTTTTATATGAAGAGCCGTGGACTTCTTCATGCATTGTGCAATGGAGAAAATGCCACTGAGACCAGTGTTTGACATGCCAATCTTAATAAATTTCCACTAAAATGTTGCTGTAATTGAATCTAAATGTCTACTTCCTGAATCATCGATATAGTAATATAAATGGACAGATCTATCTATCGCAAACAAAAAGCAGCACTGTGCCAACTTAGGGGAGTGCCAGTGTGACTCAATCCAGATCTTTGTAAATATTCCAAAACCACATGGCACATCCAAGAATAATAACTAGAGATGAGCGAGCGTACTCGTCCGAGCTTGATACTCGTTCGAGTATTAGGGTGTTCGAGATGCTCGTTACTTGAGACGAGTACCACGTGGTGTTCGAGTGACTTTCATTTTCTTCCCTGAGAAATTTGCGCGCTTTTCTGGACAATAGAAAGACAGGGAAGGCATTACAACTTCCTCCTGTGATGTTCCAGCCCTATACCACCCCCCTGCAGTGAGTGGCTGGCGAGATCAGGTGTCACCCGAGTATTAAAATCTGCCCGCCCGCGGCTCGCCACAGATGCATTCTGACAGAGATCAGGGACAGTGCTGCTGATGCCGGAGCTGCTATAGGGAGAGTGTTAGGAGTTATTTCAGGCTTCAAGAACCCCAACGGTCCTTCTTAGGCCATAGTCAGAAATCGCAGATCGCACCTATCTGCGATTCCTGTTCTCTTCTCTATATGCGCTCAATGGGGCCGGCGGCAGCAGCGCAGACCCCATTGAGAACATATAGAAGACAAATCATGCTTCTCTGCCACAGCTGTAACAGCTGTGGCAGAGAAGAACGATGTTTGCCCATTGAATTCAATGGAGCCAGCAATACAGCAGGTTCCACTGAAAGCAATGGGCTGCCGGCGTGCGCAGGATGAATTGTCGGGAAGGGCTTAAATCTAGAAGCCCTTCCCTGCAATTCATCCAGAAATGTGTTAAAATAAAAAATATATATATACTCACACCCCCTTCACTCCCACTGTAGGCCGCGCTGAACTCCGTCTGCCGGGACAAGGTAAGTATATGTACTTTTTTTTATTTTTACACATTTCTGGATGAATTGCAGGGAAGGGCTTCTATATTTAAGCCCTTCCCGACAATTCATCCCGCGCACGCCGGCAGCCCATTGCTTTCAGTGGAACCGGCTATAAGCATGTAACCCAGGAGAAGTGGCAGCGGAGTGTCATGCAGGCAGTGATTGTGCTTTGATGGAGGTAGTGTGGTGCTTAACTAAGGTATGCATTGCTAATGAGGGTTTTTCAGAAGTAAAAATTGTTGGGAAGGGGGGGGCACTCTTGCCGCTATTGTGGCTTAATAGGGGGACCTGGGAACTTGAGATGCAGCCCAACATGTAGCCCCTCGCCTGCCCTATCCGTTGCTGTGTCGTTCCCATTACTTTCTTGAATTGCCCAGATTTTCTCAAATGAAAACCTTAGCGAGCATCGGCGATATACAAAAATGCTCGGGTCGCCCATTGACTTCAATGGGGTTCGTTACTCGAAACGAACCCCCGAGCATCGCGATAATTACGTCCCGAGTAACGAGCACCTGAGCATTTTGGTGCTCGCTCATCTCTAATAATAACATAATAAGTGTATTCATTTACCCATAAATGTGGTATTTCAAATTGCCAAATGTATTTTTTGCCTTTTTTCTATAAACATGCATTTTATTTTATCATGCACCAAAATTCAAGCTCTGCTCCTTTGATTAAGCATAAGTAAAATTTTAAGTCGCTCTGTTTCTAGAGGAAAAGTACAGTATATTAATGAAAAAAAAAAAAAAAAGATCAAGCATTAAAACGTAAGTAGACTGGGTAGATGAGGAAGAAGGCAATGCAACAGAAAAGCAGTTAGAACATAATAAATATTTTATAGTAAACCCTATACTCTAAATTGCATTTTCAGTGTTCAAGCTTTTAATGACATTATTGCTTCCTTAGAAACACTTTACTATCATTGTATGAAAGCAGAGAGAATTTGGAAAGTATAGTTTATAGAGTATTAACCTTTTTGTTGAAGCAACAAGGAAAATAATTATTTAGTAGCTGTGTATTTTTACTATACTTTACTGAGTTGAATAACGATTAGTGTCACTTATAGTACATTTGTCCATGTCCACAATTACAACACAATTTCTCCCTCAGCTACATGCATACTAAGGTCGGCTTCAAACGGGTATAAGTGTATTTATGCGCACATATTTGACTCGCATATTTGTATGGTTGGCATTGCATTTTTACATGCCTCTGTGTGTTTTACTGTATGTTTTGCCCACACAAGTGCTTTTACTATGTAGTAGGATGATAGGTAAATTTATGATAGCCTTCAGATCCCTACATACATGATGATTATACTCAACAAACTACAGTTGTAGTAAGGACATCCTTAAAGGATGGTGCTCTGTATTTCTGGCGTAGAGATCAGAGATACGGTAGCCCCCATCCAAAATGTTTTAGTCCCTTAGGACTACCCTCAGGACTGCCACCTTTAGGCCTCATGTCCACGGGGAAAATCAGATCCGCTGCAGATTCTACATGTAGAATCTGCAGCGGGTCCCTCCTGCCCCGCGGACATGAGCGCCGAAAATAAGAATTTAAAAGCATTTACCTATCCGGCGCGGGCGGAGAAGATCAGCTGTTCCTCACGGCCGGATCTTCATTTTCGGCCGGCGGATGAATTCCTGACGCCGGCGGCACGTCGCCGGCACGTCGCCGACGTGCCGCGCGCATGCGCCGGGCACATCCGCCGAGCCGAAGCAAGGAAGATGCGGCCGTGAGGAACAGCTGACCTTCCCCGCCCGCGCCGGATGGTAAATACTTTAAATTCCTATTTTAGGTCTCCCGCGGATCCGGACGGCTTCCATAGGCTTCAATAGAAGCCCGCGGGAGCCGTCCCCGCGGGAGACCCGCACGAAAATGGAGCATGGTCCGGATTTTTCCATGCTCCATTTTTTTTTAAATCCCTTTTATTGACGATCCGCGGGTATTTATCTACCCGCGGGTGGTCAATGCATCCCTATGGGATGCGGATCCGCATGCGGGAGATCCGCTGCGGATCTTAAATCATATTTTGCCCGTGGACATGAGCCCTTACACTGTCTTCTGCTTACAGGAAAAATACACTGTTATACAGAGGTATTGAAATATATTAGATAAGCAATCGGAAGATTGCATGTTTAATTTGCCTACTGGGACTTCTTAATAAAAGTCCAGGAAAGGGTTTAGGGAAAATAACTAAAAAGGTGCTGTCCTATTACTTTTTAAAATATTAAAGACAAGGGCAAATGTACTAAAACAACAAATACAGCAAAACGTATCTGTCCTCGGCCCTGGCAATCCAGTGGACGTCAGGTGACTGCCGTCTGCCAATCCGTGCCGCAGTGTCAGTTTTTGGAACTCCTTGCATCATGGCACCCAGGAAGTGAGCTCTAGTGCCAGGAGAATGAGTGGTGACATATTAGCCGCTAATTGATAGCCGGTGGTCACCTGACTTTTGTTATTAACAGAGACCCAGAGAACAGCAGGGCTGCAATGCTGGATTGGCGGGGCCAAGGACACGTAAGTACTGCTGTATTTGTTGTATGTCTGCCCGTCCTAAAAATTTGAAAAAAAAGTAACCGGACAACCAGCATATTTTACACAGCTAAATATTTTATTTTAAATCGCAAGTTGGAAAGCTGAAGAAATTAAATCTGTGCCTAATCATTAGGAGATTAGCGACTCAGAAGATATCTAATCAAAACTTTTAAACAAGAAATAATTAATAATTCATACTTGGCAACTTATTGTTGTCTTTCCTGTTTTAATTACAATATGACATGAGAGTAGAGATACAGAATAAAAAATGGAAATATGTATAATATGAAATTTCTGTTATTCTTAACAATTTCTAATAATTAAAACCATTAGTTATTAATGTGTAATGTCTGGGATACGGTTTTTAAAAATGGTGCAGAAGTTGTGTTGAATATAAAGTGAGTGATTCTATCCACTAATCTGGATAACACTTATCTTGGATTATATTATTAATATGTGGTCACAGACACGTATCCTATTGCACCACAGACCACCTTTCAGACCATGTGCATAAAACAGAATATCTAAATCTTTGCCAATGCTTTTTGGGATAACTGGGTTGTATACATAGGAAGACATAGTAACATTAGTGAACATGATGTCTACCTTCTTATTCTTTTCTATTTTCTCAATTATAGAGATTATCCAGAGGCAAGTTTGGGACAAGGGGCACAAGTACTAGTTTGCAGGCCAGTAGTTTCATATGCTGTGTGACGATGAGCCCAGATTAAGGGAACTTGCAACCAGACAGGAGCACTTTTAACCATGCAGATATTAAATATTCCCATAGAAAGTTGACACGGTAGATGCTAACGCCCTTCTTACATAAGTTAATTCTTGTTTGAACGTGCACACGAGCTAGTAATCTCACTGCTAATTTGTAATCAGTTGTTCGTGCTTGTGCAGCATGCTTAGATAGGCAGATTATTGTTGAAGATTGTTCACTTTCGATTCACTTGTCATAAGAAAGTTCTTCACATTTCTATGTGAAACACAAGAAGTGAACGAGCCTCCGACGATTTTTATGCAGGCTCAAACTGAGCGACAAACAGAAAGCAAACATTAACCCTTTCCAATCCATTTATTTTTTCTCATCCATTCTGGATAATGGATGAGAAAAAATACATTTTCCCTGCACCCTCCTGAACTGACAGAGTTCAGGAGGGTGCAGGTGCTCACTGCACCGTGGAGGGACCTGCTTACATGTTCGGCGTCTTCCGCATTCTCCCTTCTGCCTCCCGGCTCGGCGATCATGTGACCGCTGGGGTCAGGTGGCACCCACCGGTCACATGATCGCCGGGCTGGGAGGCAGAAGGGAGAATGCGGAAGACGCCGGACAGGTAAGCAGGTCCCCCCACGGTGCAGGCTCCCGCCTCAGCGTTAATGTGACCGCTGGGGGTCAGATAACACCAGCGGTAACATGATCGCCTGCTGGAATCTGTGTGCATTACATAGCGCTAATTGAGCACTATGTAATATGTAAATGAGAAGGCAGAAAGGGTTAAAAATCCTTTCTGCCTTCTCCTCGGGGGTGCTTGATGAGAATCAGTGCAGGAGTGCATCTGCACCCGATGCGTCTGATGATTGGGTGCAGATGCACTCCTGCACTGCAGTGTCGGGCCTGCCCCGACATCGGAGCTGTGGAGGGAAATGATGATGTCGGGGCAGGCCCGACATTGGATTGGAAAGGGTTAACTGCACGATGGATTGTGTTTAAACATAACAATTATTGTGCACTTTCATTCATTTGAGTGACAATCTTAATGAGTAAATGGGCCTTAAGGCTGGCCATACTCTTTGGATAAAGTAGCTGTTATTGTTCAGACATGACCATTTGTCTCCAATCTCACCACATTTTTTGCCATAATCTGAAACCCACAATTGGGTCCCCTTAAAAAGTAACCTTTATTGATATGTAGTAAAATGTATTCTGGTAACAATGGATTAAAAAGACCAGAGTCTTTTACAACCATCCGATATAAGCATTTTTTAATGGTATTGGTCGGGTCATGGGTAAACATGAAAAAAACATATACCCACTTCTAATCTAGACTCTGCTCAAAAAGAAACCATACCACAAAAAGTTGTGATAAAGAGTGCCGACAAAGGGGGGGGGGGTGATGGGGTGATTGTCATTTTAGACAAAACTTATTATGAGGCAGCATCCCTTAATATCTTGGGAGATACAAATTATTACATGAAATGATCCCATCACCCGACCAATAGCATTAAAATATGTTTATATCAGATGGTTGATTCAGCTCTATCTGAAAATTTTCTCTCCAAGATGGAGAGAGATTTTATCTGTTTAAACAGTCCAAATATCCCACATTTTTATTTCATACCGAATTACATAAAAATGTGAGCTACCCACAAGACATCCTATTATTTCTGGTGTAAACTCTGTCACAAGTAATCTATCAGAATGTATAGATAAACATCGTTAGTGATACCTATTAGCTTTAATTAAAGTAGTAATATGGAAAACATCTTATTTATGGGCCACGTTGAACGTGAAATTCCTGTATACAAATATTCCCCATAATAAAGGTTTAGAAGCCATAAGGTTGTATTTAGACAAAGACCCCCTGATGCCTCACCATCAAAAAAACTTTAAAATCAAAGCTGCAGAATTTATTTTAAAGAGCAATTATTTTAAGTGTAAAGATGATTTTTTTCCTCCAGGTAAACGGCATGGCAATGAGGACTAAACCTTCCTCTAGTTTTGCCAATATGTACATGGGGGCATTCAAATGGCATATCCAGGATGACTTTATTATCTTTTATTATAGGTTCATCGACGATATTCTTTTCATTTAGAATGACGATGAATTAGAACTCAGGAGTTTCATTGTGAACCTAAATTTGAATAATTGCCATTTGGAATTCTCTAGTTCTATCAGTAGTACCAATATTGTATTCCTGGATTTAGAGTTGTTCTTCCTTAATGGCAATATACAGAACAAAACATACTTCACAATGGTTGATGCAAACAGTTATTTAAACTTCTCGAGCAGTCATGCAAGAAATTGGAAAACCAACATCCCCTTTGGTCAATTTACATGCATTTGCCGCAACTGCTCCAGTCTTTTAAAGAACAATCAACCATTTTAGAGAACAGGTTTGAAGAGCGAAATTATCAAAAATCTCTGATTAAGTCTTTTTACTCTAAAACTCTACAAACAGACTGCTCTATTATTCCCAAAAAGAACTCTGAGAAGAGAAATCAGGGTTTCCAAACATCTTTTATTACTCGGTTTAACACAAAACATGCTAGGCTGCAAGCTATCCTTAACAAACATTGAGATATCTTAAAGAGGGATCCGTTTTTCGGAGATTTCCCCAAACATCTGAATGGTTGGCACCTCCATTGGTACCCAGCAACCTGTCAATAAAGCAGGACCTCATCGCTGTGGTTCTTTAAAATGCAAGTGCTGTAATATAATTCAGCACGGCATTAAGGAGATTTTTATTTCTTGCGATATTCCCACTGTCAAATAGAAAGATTATCTGGATTGTAATTCTATTCACGTTATTTATTTAATCAAATGTCCATACAATTTACGCTATGGTGGTAGAACATCTAGGCATTTATGTGAAAGGATGAACCAACATCAGTCAAATATTCAGAAGGGCTATATGAAGCATATTGTTTCTAAACATTTTTCTCTTTGTCGTAATAAAAGTATAAAAGGGAATTTTGATAAACTTAAACAAAGGGAAATGTATTGGATCTTCAGATTTGACTGTTTGGTACTAAAGGGGTTCAATGAGGTCCCGGGAAAAAATCTGATATAGCATAGTATTTGCAATATATTTTTGAGTTTTGACATCTTGTTATTTATTGATATTACATTGTGTAAATGTTATTGTGAAGGTTGCTTTAGTAATTTCTAATATCATTTTTAACCTTATCACTGATGGAGTTCATTTATGCTTATATTTTAATATACTAATTACAAAAAAACATTTTAAGGGGTTTATAAATTGTCTATGTATTGTCTTTGTAATTACATATGTCTGTTTATTACATAATTTGTTTTTGTAATACACATCTTCCAAAGTTTGTATACCAGTTTGGGTATGCGACTGTTCCTATACTAGTTAGGTTCTAGTTTAGTGATGCTCATATAGGTCTAATTAATATCTTGTCTAAATACTCCTTTGTTATCTAATTTTCATTGAAATTTAAAAAATTCTAAGTCTGAAAGAAAAGTTACCCGCATTGTATACTAGTTGGAATGCATCTTGGAACGCAGCGTCACGTTTTGTGACGTCATGACACACAATACTTGCTTGAGAACGCGCCACCCACCCATTTAGCAGGGTGACATCTACTCTAAGCATGGTGTCCTGCACTAGAAGACTAAACTATCACAGAAGGGGAAATCAAGAATTAAAAACAATCACAGAAAAATGGCCGTTACTTACTGACTGAGGAGTGCATATAGATGCATCCTCCTCTCACCATGCAGGTAGCTGACTATTATGTTAGTGTAGGGACCCACTACAACGCAAGGAACCGTGAAGTGGTTAGTGGGCTCATGTATCTTGGCCAACATCCAACCAATGCCTTGCATTTATTATCTATCATTCACATGCAGCGTGGCTTTAAGACTCCAGGGGAAGCCCAGGGTGGCAGTACCAATGTGGTTCACTGATGGATATGCAGGGCAACCCGCCGAATTATCATGGCGTCATTAATAGGTTGCTGGTCTGCATGGTGAACTACATATATCAGAATGGTCTGGCACCCTGTATCCACTATGTGTGGGAGTATACGCCAAGCATCCACCCCCCTCATTATCAGGAGGCAGTGTGAGTGGTTGTCTTATCGGTGCCCTCACAGGTGTTATTGGCTCCTCCATTTGGTAGTCAGCTACCTGCATGGTGAGAGGATGCATCTATATGCACTCCTCACTCAGTAAGTAACGGCCATTTTTCTGAGAAGACTAAACTACTCCCATACTTATTGGTGAATAGTATACCCCTGACCCACTATGTCATGTCTAATGATATCCCCGCGTACCCATGTGGCACTGTCACAGAGAGTTACTAATCATATATTCCTGGAGTATCTTACATCTATGGATAGTGGTTTAAGTGAGTACAGTTTAGGCAGCTCATTTGATTCCTTTTTTTTTAAAGTTGATATGATAATGCCATTTACAAGCATATGATGGAGTTCAAGTGGGCGTTTCTTGTTTGGGACGCTGTCATGCCCTCTAATTCAAGCAGGATACAATAATAAAAAGAGAATCACGTATAATGGACAGTATGCTTGAGAAAGGGATTATGCATTGCCACGAAACACATTGCAACCTTCTTTTCTTTTTTTGGTTATTTGTTTTTATATCATATTAAATCTAATGTATTAAGCCATCACATTTTGCTTTGGATCGACTATTTTACCTGCTGCAATTCTGAGAGAATGAATGCAACTCTTCTAGTGGTCCATTAAGGGAAGTTTCCCTGTGCATGGGAACTTCCCTTTCCAAGTACAGTAAGTCTTTGTGTATACACTTACTTTTAAAATAGTCACTAAAAACGGCTATATACTTACTGATACAAGAGGAAAAATATGTGCACCACTTCAGCATGCAGGCAGCCAAACAGCCAAACTAATACCTTGCATTTATTATGTATTATTCACATGCAGTGCGGCTTTTAAACGACGGGGGAGCTCAGGGTGACAGTACCAATGTGGTTCACTTTTTGAGGTGCAGGGCAGCCCGCCGAACTATTTTGGCATCATTAATAGATTTCTAGTCTGCATGGTGCACTACATGTAGCAGAAGGTTTGGCACTTTATGTCTACTCTGTGTGGGAGTATACACCAAGCAGCCACCCTCTCTATATTAGGAGGTTGTGTGAGTGGCTGTCGCTTTGGTGTCCTCCACATGTGTTTAACTAGCTCCCTCATTTGGCTGTTTGGCGCCTGCATTCTGAGGTGGTGCACATATGTGACCTCCTGTATCAGTAAGTATATGGCCGTTTTCAGTGATTGTTTTTATATTTCCCTTTCTGTGATACTTTTAAAGTAGCGCTGATCCTAAGGTTTATTAAATCACTCACACTGTGTGTTTCCAATTAGGGAAATTCAGCATTGCCCCAGGTTCCTGATGTGGGGTTGCCCTTATCAGGGCGAGTGCTCTGCCTTTAGATAAAGTCTCATTGCGTTAGTACATTAGGGTCAGATTCCCCATTCCCCCACTTTTTGTTTCATTATAACTATGTTGTGCTCTTTGCGTTTGTATATTGTGTATATCCATCCTTTTAGGACCACAAATTATGACCGATCTGGATGTAGTGCTTTGCATCAAGCTCAGACATAACAATAGTGAAATGATTTAAACTATACTCAAGATGTGTGTTAGTACAGCTTAGAAGGCTATAATAATGTATTACTGTATTATAAATACTTAGTATACACCCAGACATTTGCCCTTATACTATCCAGGAACAATGGCTGCCAGAGGAGACATGAGGTACTTTATGAAGGTTTATTATTGTGACATTGTTTGGTCAAAGTACAAAGCAATCTGGTAAATGTTCTCTTATTCAGTAACGAGTCTCCACTTTCCTATTAGCAATGCAGAATGTCTATACTGGTGTCAGTTTTGTAACTATCAACTGATACATTATTAAACAGCATCTCAGTACACAGCAAATATACAGATGTGTGCAGGCTTATTCGTTAACAAGAATATCTGGAGTCTTAATCCATACAGGGACTGCAATGCCTAAAGTCTACAATCTGTTCAGTGAATGAGATATCCACACCAAAGCAGTAACATGTTGCAATGAAGGTATTACTGTGTTTGCTGTTCCATGCTGTTAGCAGTTGATAATAAAGGACTGAAATGTCACTGCAAATTACTGAATGCTTGATAGATGGTGTTATTTACTCTAATTAAGAAATAATACAACATTTCAAGCTTACATACCTTGTCTGGGAAAACAAAAATCTGAGGTTATGCGTGCCAGCCAAAAACTTTTAGAGGCCTTTTGCTAAATTTTTCCTATTGCAATTATGTTTATATGGAGTTTTATGAGTCTTTTTATGCGCTTAGTTTTATTTTGCTTTACTTTATGTTCTAAGCAATGTTTTTTAAGTCTGCTAATGTAGGAACAATACAAGAGACTGGATGATACCACTTGAAATGAATTGTCATGGGAAATATGCTGTATTGATTAGCGCAATTAAATGCATGCTTACATACTAGTCATGATATTGTGGCTCTATCTAACTAAAATTAGCTTTTTTTAGCATGCTCAATACACAATTTTTATATTCTAGAGAACCTGCATCATTCCAGTTTTTGTCATAAAGTGGTTATCCCATTATTGTTTTTCTTACCAAAACTCCCAAAAGACTGCTAATAGCGGTTTAAAGTAAAGTATAGTCTTTTTAGCATAAAAATAACTTTTTCATAATTTTTTTCCTTCATTGTGCCCCGCTTGCTGCTGCTAATCAATGTTGCTAGGGGTAGACTTTAAGCAGAATCAGTCTCCACCCCCCTCTGGCAACCGATAATATAATCCCTTCTTACTTTTGCTGCAGAAGGAGTTTTTTTCTGCTATACTGTAATGCACCACAGAGGCTCTGCTCCTTCCCCAACAAGCAGTGTATGAAACTATTTTTATTGGCTGCTATGCATTGAACGGCGTATCATGCAGAGACCTGGCTATAGACAGAGTAACTGAACATATGTGTCCACCAGCACTCAGCTCATTAGAAGGACGTGTGCACTGCTATACACTTAGGTGATGCCATGCTATCTAAGTGAATGTCATAACTCTCTAGGCCCTTCGCTCAGATTGGAAACCAATGGTCCTATTAGATGCAATTTTTTTGGCGCACATAGGCGTGCAAAGAAAATTGCTCGCCTGACCGCTGTCTTACTGGATAATTTTTAACAGCATGCAAATGGTAAACAATGTTAACTTTTTACAATGAATATGATATTTAAAGGCGGGACAACTATTCAAATACTACTGAACTATTACTCATGTAATAGAGTTTTCGTAAGCTTGTATCTACAGTACTATTTTTAATGCCTGTTTACAATTTGTTGGCTCTTTAGAAGTAGTTTGTCTTGTACTCAGCATTATCTCTAGTGTACTCCCTGTCCGTACAGATGGGGAGATAACAAAAGATAATCACAACTGCACTTCTAGGTCTTGTGGGAATGCTTCTGAAGTTTCAAGAAGCTCATGGTCACTTTTCAGGAGTCTGAAAGACTCACTTTCCTAAACAAAGTGCAGAGCATTATCATTGACACTTTTAAGTAAAGTAATTCACAAAAATACTTAAAGCAACAATCTGGGTTCAGGACAAAATTCTTTCTTGGGAATGGAGAGGCAGGGGGGTAGATTGGAGCTGTACCGATGAAATGAAACTGCAAGTAATATACCCCCTCCTCCTCCAGCCCTGGACAAAGTTTGGTCTCAAAACCGGAGGGCTGCTTGAATGTGCTCAGTTCTAGCAAAAATCAAATATGCCATGTCTACTTTTAATAAACATGGAAAATTCAAGTTCATAACTGTTTTATATTGGCAGCTCTTAAAGATCCTTATACTTCTTTTAACCAATGAATCTCTGAGCAAGAATTGTGAATGGACTAATTTTTCTTGGTCCCCTGACAGGGCACCTTCCATTGGTTGCAGTAGGAGGAATGTGAGGGAGGAGGTCCTTTCTGTCGAATCCTGTCTTAACTTCACTGTTAATCAAGATGTACTAAAGTGCAATTATTTGGCATCCCTTATATTTCGAATAGCATGCAGTGAGCTTGCAATTTATCTGTAAGGACTCCTTCAACAAACCCACAACGGGGAGCTTTTAGGCTCTTTTGATACCACATATGCAGTGTATGTTCACTATATGCGTCGGAAAAAGCAAACAGCACATACAAGAAAAGGGTTCAGACACCCCTTTTTAATCCAACAGAATGTGAATTGGCCACTCATTCACACTCAAAAGGCTGAGGAGACTCAAAAGGCCATTCATGCTCCTCTGGGTAATATGCAGATAAGGAAGATGGAATAATACCACAGTGCCACCTATTTGAAGGCAGCATTCCTTCAAGCCAAAGTTAGAGTCTTTATACAAGCCTTGTAACAATGACTGGGAATTAGAGCACAAGTGAGAGATAAAATGCAATTTTAGTAATGAAGTGACTAATTTTCATACAAATAAAGATAAGATTTATGTTGCAGTGATACATCTATAGCTATAATATATGTACAGTTTCCTAGAATGGCTTCTAAATCTAAATCAACTATCATTTTTATCCCACTCTATCTGAATGGGTTATTAAGGCAATAGATATGCCGATGGCATATTTTCCCCAAACTGTTTCGGTTTATGTTGTAGTTTTCCTTTACTGTGTGTATCATTATATCAAAGCTGCTTCGCTGTTATGGATTCATTATAAGATCAACCATATGAAGGTATTTAGATGCTGTAACACGAAAGAACAATTTCCTTGTCTTTGACATCATAATTCAAAAGGTATTAAATCCAGTGTCAATTCTAACTAGTAAAACACAATTGGGAATGTGACTGCTTTCAAAGACTCAAATACAGTTTTTGATTTAGGAAAAAAAAGTTAATGAAAACTTTATGTAAACATCTGGTACTATATTGCCACAACAGTTATCTGCACAATTAATGAGCTCCCAAGACCATTGAACGAACATTATTGATGTGCAATAGTAAACAGAAATACACTTTGCCAGATGGCATTGTTTAAGAGACGCTTCTTATCATAATGTGAAAACACTAAGCAGGATTCACTGGATTGTAGACATGTGCCAGCAGAAAAATTTTACACAATACAATTATCTTAATATTTCCCTCCAAGGTGCCATAGCTTTTACCAACCAGTGTACTCAAATAAAAGGAACATGATAATGTATCCAGAGATGAGTAGATCCACTGAGACCGTTTCTCCAAGTTTACCAGGATAATAGCTGCGCTGATCTTCCTTTAAATTACTATTTTAGGATTTCCAAACTTGGCAGATTGATGTTCAAATCTTAGTTTGAATATAAATGGCCACATTTTGTGCACAATTAAATTCTGATGAATAGAACAGAATCTGTCTCCATGGGATATCAGCAAGGTTTGGTCCAGCAATTAATATATTGACTTGCTGTGTAAAGAATTTTGGGGGGAAATATTGCTTTTGCTGTATTCTAGATAACAATATATTTATCCCTTCTGGTTTGGGTTGATATGTACATGCTGTAGCCCAAGAGGACTGAACAACATCTTATCTTTTTGCTGAGCTTTGTGTTTTAGGAGGATATTTTTTATGAAAAATGTTTTGAGCAAATTTGTTGATTTACTAATGTATTATTTTTTTTGCTTTACAACACTTTCCTACCAAACGTATTTGGGCACTCGTATCAGTAGAATGGATCATAACTAGAGATGAGCGAACGTGTTCTTAACGAACACTTACGCACCCGAACACCGGCTTTTCCGAGGACTTCCGTGTTCGCGCGTAAGTATTCGGGGGGCGCCGGGGGGCGGGGAGAGGCGCGGCGGCGCGGGCGGCAGCAGCGGGGAACAGGGGGGAGCCCTCTCTCTCTCCCTCTCCCCCCCACTCCCCGCCGCAACCCCCCGCGCTGCCACGGCGACCCCCGAACTTTTTTCGCCCGAACACGGAATTCCTCGCGAAGTTCGGTGTCCGGGTGAAAAGGGGCGGAGCCGAACACGTTCGCTCATCTCTAATCATAACCTTATTAGCATGCCACGTGTCCTGAGCTATGGTGTGTAAGATGCAGACACTTGGAGGTGTTAGCCATAGTGTTCTAGGATCACTTCCCTGCTAGTCTGGTGCATGTTTTGTGTGTGTTTCAGTCTTCTGGTTCTGGTTGGAGTGGTATTAGATGAGTCATGCTTGATCTCACCTGTGGGTATTTTGTCAGGGCTATTTTGCCAGCCCTGGGGCTTGGCTTGGGTGCAGTTTATTTTCAATCATCTACTGGCTGTGGAGGAAGCCTGAAGCTTGGAGCTGGTTCCTCTGTTACCTATGACTCTGCAAAGCTGAGTACAGCAGTTTATACTCATTTCTTCTTGTTTTCTCTGTTATTCCCCTATCCCACATAGGGTTAACTAGTGGACAAGATACGAGGTCAGGTTCGTCCTTCTCAGGACGGGTAATCTGCGAGTTAGGTACGTAACTTCCCTGTTTTGGGTGTATTAGGGACAGTTTGTTTCTTTTATGTGGTTGTCTTTATTATTTTGTACTATTTGGTATGCAGTAGCATAGTGTTTTCAGGTTGCACATACAGTGCTTCCCGTGCAGGCGTGACACATAGTTTATGATGGGAACTGCATGCTCTTAGATATACAGGTTATGCTACTTTATGCAAGCCTTCCATCACAAAGCTTAATGCATCGACCCATCTACAGTGGCGCAAGCATCCTTGTCATTGAACGGTTGAGCAATGGAAGAATGTTCTATGAGAATAGGGATGTTTTACAATTGGACTGGCCTGCACAGAGTCCCAACCTGAACCCTAATGAACATCTTTGGGATGAACTGGAATGTGGGATAAGGAAATATAAAAGTATCCATTTTCTCTGACAGAACTTGCCAGATATTTGCAGGATGAATGGAGGGAAATACTGGCAGAAGGGTATCAGATGTTACTAGAAAGTATGCCACGGAGAGTATCCAATGTCATTAGGGCCAAATGAGGCTCCACTAAGTAATAACATATGTAAATAATGAATACTTGCTCAGTTGTTTAGCATCCCTCTCTCTCCACCTCACCATACCGTGCACATCTCCAGCCCCTTTACCCTCTGTATCACCCCACTGTTTGCAGTATGTAAGCTAGTTGGAGCAGGACCCTCACCCCGGCTGTTTCCATCAATTGATTACATCATATAACCGCAGTTTTGTTTTTATTCCCCCTGTCTTATAAGTGCTGCGGAATATGTTGGCGCTATATAAATAAAGATTATTATTATTAGTTGTTCCATTACTTTTGGTAGCATACTGTATATCATACAACTGTCTTTAAATGTAAGAAATACATAATTTTTCAAACAGAACAAAGAACAATAAATGTTGATGCACATTAGCAATATGATACACATTTTTTTTCAGTTTCTAGTTGCCTGAAAACCTAACATTTTTCTAGAGGGAAGTTTCCCACCCTACCCCGAAGTTATGATTAAACTATCTAGTATCTGCCACTCCAGGGATGGTTATCATGTAGGCAGTAACTTTGCTGCTGCTGCTGCCTGTTCAAGTCCTAGCACTAACTGTATCCATGCAATGTTCAACCCCTTTATACCACAAGCATAAATGTGGTGAGGGGCAAAGCAAAAGGAGAGAAGGGATGCAATAGATTCTTTTACTTGATCTGAGCCACATAACGGGCATCAATAGACAAGATCGGGACTCGCTTAAATAGCCTTTCCACAAGCTAATTCAGTCCATATAGGAACAAGAGATCATTCACTTCCTGATACACTTTCTTTATAATTAGCAGCACATTGCCCACTTACATGGGATGATTTGCTGCTGGCAAAACTGATTTTTGTGTTTGTTCATTTGTTGGCTGATTGCTGCCCTGTTTACACAGAGCAATGACTGGGTGTACAAACATTTGGATAAACATTCTATCACAGTCATTCATGTGCATAAATGAGCTTTTAGATTGTCTATTAGTATAGCCAGCTGCTAAATTAAAGGTGCTCTAGCAAATTCTGTGTATTTATTGTAATCCCACTATATGTAATGCCAGCATATTACAAAGTGGAAAAAAAACAATTAAAAAAATCCTTTATTTGATAAAAAAAAATTAAGGTAATTAAGTAATGTGATAGACAGACCATTTTATCTTATATTTAAGGACTCTACAGTGAGGAGGCCTGTTCCACTGGATTGGCGCATAGCCAATGACATACCAATATGCAAAAAGGGGTCAAACAGTGAACGGAGAAGCCATAGGTTGGTATATTTAACATCTATTGTGGGTAAAGTAATATCTGATTTGTAGGAGATGCTATACTGGACTACCTATTTCCACCCGTGTGCAGGGGGCCTAAAAGAAGTTATTATTTTGCATGAAGTTACATCTCAGGCAGATATACAAATGATTAGAATTGTGGTGTGATTATATGAACGGTCTTATATCCTGAGGCCCTAAAAATGGTTCCATCCTTGGCTTTTAAAGAGGCTCTCAAAGCGACTTGTGTGTTGTGACCTCTTTTTCCTCTTGTGTAGAGCTTCTTGACCACTAGACATGCCTCCCTGACACAATCAAAGAGATTTCACTAGTTAACAGAGCTTTAAGGGGGGTACAATATTAAAATGGGAGAAGCTAGATGGTCATATTAACACATTTGCCATACCTGGTCTGTTCTGAACAGACTGCTGGAAGGTGTTGGGACTAGTGGACACATGAGACATGCACACAAGACTACTGGGCTCAGGACACTCTTGATAGAACACCAGTAGAGAGGATTGTCTAATCGTCTGGCAAGCACAAGCAGCTCCATATGTTTCATTGTTTTTCCATCCAGAGACAGGTGCCACCATAATTATAGGCCCCTGCATCAGTTGGAACCATTTCCAGGGTGCTTGGCTGAAGGGCGTTTAGTCTCATGGAGCCTATTATGTGTACTGCCTTTGACATTCACCCATTGTCACCTCCATTTGCAGTGGTATCCTGAATGACGGAGCTGAACAGTTATGACAGCAAAGAATCCAGGTTTAGTTTGGGTGCTCACAATGGCTATGTTGGAAACCTAGAGGTGAGTGTTTCAATTCTGCCTTTGCTGTGCAACACACTGCCCGCACTGCTGGTGTGATAATATCAGGCGACATTGCATATGACAGTCATTCACCCCTATTAGTGTTATGAGGAATAATGATAGCTTAGTGATATGTTCAGGACCTCCTGCAGCCACATATGTTATCTCTCATGGAGGCTTTCAAGAGGCATTTCCCAGCAGGATAATGTTCGGCCGCAAATACAAGGGTGTCACAGGAATGTCTCCACAACATTGACACACTTCCACAGCCTGTCTGGTTGCCAGATTTTTCACCAATAGAACATGCATGAGACAATTTGGGGTGCCAACTTTTACAGCCTACAAGTTTGCATGACTTAGCGGCTAGTTACAGCAAATGTGTACCGATATGTCGCAGGATACCATACAGAAACTGTATGCTCTCATGCCCACCCATATTACATCTTGTATCCAAGCTAGAGGCGAACCAACAGGGTACTAGAGCATCCATGCCCCCCATATTATGTCTTGTATCCAAGCTAGAGGTGGTAAAAGAGGGTACTACAGCATCCATGCCTCCCGTATCACATCTTGTATCCAAGCTAGAGGTCGTACAACAGGGTACTAGAGCATCCATACCCCCCATATCACATCTTGTATCCAAGATAGAGGTGGTACAACAGAGTACTAGAGCCTCCATGCCTGCCCATATCAGATTTTGTATCCAAGCTACAGGTGACCCAACAAGGTACTAGAGCATCCATGCCACCTCCAAGCTAGAGGTGGTAAAAGAGGGTACTAGAGCATCCATGCCTCCCATATCACATCTTGTATCCAAGCTAGAGGTGGTACAACAGGGTACTAGAGCATCCATACCCCCCATATCACATCTTGTATCCAAGATAGAGGTGGTACAACAAAGTACTAGAGCCTCCATACCTGCCCATATCACATCTTGTATCCAAGCTACAGGTGACCCAACAAGGTACTAGAGCATCCATGCCACCCGTATCACATCTTGTATCCAAGCTAGAGGTGGTACAACAGGGTACTAGAGCATCCATGCCCCCCATATCACATCTTGTATCCAAGCTAGAGGCGGTACAACAGGATATTAGAGCCTCCCTTTAAGCATTCAGTTTTGCATAATAAAGTATCCTTTTGCTCTGATATTGTAATCTCTTACTTATATCAACATTACAATTACACATTCAATTCAATTCTGACAACTCTTTCTTGGTGCTTGACTTTTTCTTACAATAAATGTATTTGTGTATATATATATAAAATAAGTGCATATACATACAAATATGGTATTTGGAATTTTGTAATTATTCTATTTGCTTATTAAAGTACAAATGCTAAATGAGAGTAGTCTTGTGTGTATATGGGTGATGGAAACAGCAGGAACTGTGGAATATTTAGAATCAGTTGCATTACACAAAGGTAAGTCCAGATTAAAATAAAACAGTTGCAGGTACTGCTAGGGTTAATGTCAGTTCATACAATACAGTCCTCAACCACAACTACAATATAATATTGAGGAAATACAAGTAAAAAGCTGAAAATATAAATCCAAGTGAAATCCAGGGACCACTTGGGGGTCAAAGCCAAATCTAAAAGTCAAATTCTACTTGTAAGAATAATACAAAAGGGCAGTGTAACTGAGCAAAAGTCAAACATTACAAGATTATAAGGTAAAGTGCTGAGTCTCACTGGTACACCAAAGTATGACTGAGCAATAAAGGGCAGTGCACGCAGCTGTCAAATAACTACTATTCATTTTTGTAAGTTCTCATTGGAAGTGATGGAATGAACACTGTACAAATAAATACTATAGAATCTTGATACGCTTATCATTTACCTGAAAAGATAAGTACAGACTAACATAATATATTAAGTAATACAGGATGCACCACTCATTGGAGCCCAGAAAAATCGTATATTACTCCCTGATTGACGGACACATTACCAAACCTGGCCACTGCAGTGAGAATAGAGTAGCCTGTTTCCTGCAGAAATAAGCTCAATGCACAAGTATACTGACCCAGCGAGCAGCTGGTTGGCATATGAGTGGTCACAAGAAAGGCACATGGGTGGTCACAAAGAGATTAAAATTACATTTTTATAGGTACTCTAGGTGCTACCTTTATTGTTGGCTCCATGATTGGATGCAGTTTTGCCTCTGAGATTGTATAATCCAAAACTAACAGTAGTGTTATGGAAGGAATGGAAAGAAATGATGATTCAAGCACTATTTATTTTTTTATTTCCAGCATATCTGCACCAACCAACAATCTTTAGAAGTTGGAAGCTTGATAATAAGCAGTTACGTCTGGAAAGCCTATTCCTCCCTTGTTTTTCCATTGGGATTGTATGTGACAAGCAATGCATGCTGGTATACCCTTAAACTTATTAACTTATTTATCATGGAATGGAGTTTGTAATGTTGATTGGTAATGCTTGAAAAAAGTATAAGGGCTCTTTCAGACGAGCGCTGTCCGCCCGAAGTGTAGTTGTGTGCATAGCTCGCGGCTATACTGCTCTAAAGATTGCATGAACGGGCTAATTCAAACTACTTTGAAATAGCCCAATACACAATCTGAGGCACGTGGAGCGTGCTTTCCAGCTCCCATAGGAGTGTATGGAAAGTATGCTTCAAAGATAGGACAGGACTTATCTTTTCACACACCTAACATGCGAGTTTGCAGTCGCATGTCCTATCTTTTGTTAGATGCGCAAATTTAGCGCTTCTATCATTTTCTTATGTGAACGCTTCTATAGGAACTAAAGATGAGCGAGCACCCAAATGCTCGGGTCCGTGTTAGTTGAGTCGAGCTTTTCATAAAATTCGAGAGCTCTACTCGAGTAACGAACCCCATTAACTACAATGGGAGACTCGAGCATTTTTGTATGTGGGCCGCCGAGTGGCGAGCTTTTTTTTTCTTCTAGCTTCGTTTCTCTCTCTCTCTTGCCTGCCAGACAAAAAATTTGCCAATGACGCGCGCTGCGGCGGGGAGGGGACAAAACAGGCACGTCACAGCGGGAAGGAGCCATAAACTGGAGCGGGGTCGAACACAGCTTGATGCTTGTTCGAGTAACGAGCACCATCGAGTACGCTAATACTAGAACGAGCATCAATCTCGGCAGAGCTCAACTCTAATGGGAACCCACTGGTTCCTAAAGAAGCGCATTCTGTGCACGGCTACATTGTGGGTGGACAGCGCTCATGTGAATGAGGGGTAAGATGTAGGAAAGTATGTTCATTTTAACTATGGCAGATCTACCAAAGCAAGAAAACAACTCAAGTCCTTTTTGAGGAGTTGTAATAAAGGAAGAAAGTTTACTGCATACAGTCATGAGAGTTCAATGGTTAAAAGCACTCCTAAATATTTGATGGCTTCTCAAACGCAATGAAAAGAAAAAGCTCTGGACAAGTCAGATACTAAAAATGCTACCGTAGCAATGTGATATTTAGTGCCTCAGATCTGATTTCTATAGAAGCATAATTGTGTCATAACACAGGGCTTGTTTATTTTGCATAAGATATAAACATAACAACTTTATAGTATATGGAGTCCAGAAAAATGTAAAAACAGCCCTACTATTGTAACAAATGAAGGCTGATTGATATCCAACTTCAGCGTGAGAAGCTGGAAGTTTACATTGCCTCATTTGTTCTTTTCCTAAATTATATTAATGCATTACTTTATACCATGAAATAATGCTGGTGTTTTGCAAGCGTTTTGCTATATTGAAGAATACTGACTAGTCCCGAGAATATGTTTCTGTAACATTTTAGGAAGATAACTATTGAGCTGCATTCAAGAAAGATTTATTAAGAAAGCTCTTAGAACTCCTACAAGTTCAACAAGAATCTAATATTTGTAAAATACATCGTACAATGCCAACACAAGCCAGCAATCTCAGGAGCTTTCAACCAGTTACCATTTAATCTAATCCTGAAAGCTAATACTATACTTACCTCAGGCTAGGTGACAGCATAAAATATGGGCACCGTTTCATGCACTAATGAAACTGACTTAAATGATACATGAGGAAAATTAGAAAATAGTACAAAAGCCAATTGCAGTGCAGGTGATATATAATTTTTTAAAACTTTCTTACTTTCATTAAACATATATTTGCAAGTTTTCTTAGGTGGTAAACAGCATTTTTTCAAGCTTTGATTCACTTTTAATAATCTCTCTACGGGGTCTGTTGCCTTACGGTTTTTATTATTATACTGAACCGATTGAAACTTTGTAGGTACTTTTATTTTACTGAATTAATGTTCATAGCAAAGATAAATTACTTATTATCTATATTAGTAAACCTATATATTGTTTTACAGAAAAACTCATTGGCATTCATTTACAAGTAATCTATCTGATGAAAGCAAATATAGATTAAAACGTAGCCCCCATTAATTGCGGATGCAGCCATGCTGGCTGATGATGATCACATTTCATTATTAAAATGTATTCACTTTACCAATGTAACCTTTTTTTTACTGTGTCCCCTCCTGATTTCATGCGCTAGAGATGCTAGGGGGAACCTATGGCTCTAGGCTTTCTTCTTAATAATAGAATGCAAGAATACTGAACTTCCAAAAATACTGTGACACTTCTTCAAGTAAGGCACAGCTAGGCAAATGTAATCCTGCATAGCAATGCAGAATTATAAACCGTCCAAAAAATATGTTAAAAAAATAGCTGGACGCCAAAAAAAAAACTCAGGAATTGCATAATGTTAAAATCTGACACGTTTGTGCATCTCTAGGAAGGATATTTTTATATCATATCTCCATTTTAGGAAGAAAGGCTTTTTAAAGACCCAAAATGTAACATTAACCATATATTAGTAAGTCAGAAGTTAGAGTGGCAGCTGAGGCTTGATTGTTATTTTTTGTAACTCACAAAATGTAACAATTTTTATATTATATTGGTCGCCAACATTACAATAGTGGCAGCGAGCAGTGCAACCATATTTTCGGACGAGAGTGCCGTGCTGTGTTCCGCACATCGGACAGCACATTAATGGGATTTCCGAGTGCAAACAATCGGTCCTGCTCTGTTTCCCTGCATTTTTTGCAGCAAAAGTGCCATGGAAGTTTATGTAGGGTGCAAAAATATGCAAGGGGAACCGTGTGAGACTGCACAAAAAGCAGGGGAAAGAACACAACTGGACCTTATTAGGCTTTAAATAGGCAAGAAATCCATGGAAAGGGTGGTCTAACCATTAAATCCATGGAGGCCTTGCGTGTGCAAAAAGTACAGTACTATGCGCAGAACGCGTGCAACATGCAGATTATGTACCTCTTCCAACCTCATTCATGCGCAAATACACTGTGCTGCGGTGAATGTTTTTGCTCATATGCTCATGTAACGCAGACCTAATCGAGTAAAATAAATAGCAACATGTCCTAGTCTCATCCGATTTTCGCAGCTCCCCAGCAGGTAATCCATGGTGAAAATCCCTCCAACCTAAATAAAACTTAGGGCAATTCAGGGTTTTTCCAGAGGGAATGTATACAATAAATCCTTCTAGCTAAAAGTCTGCTGACTTTATTCCGTAATTTAATTATTAAAATAATTGGCGGATATAGTCCATTTTTTCCTCCTTTCATCCATCTCTCACATACCATTATAGGGGGGCTAAAACCTGTTATTTTAGAAATTAATCTGTCATTCAGTAGCACCCCATTTATATCTACCCACCTCTTCAACTGTTGCAAATGAGTTGCCAGAAAATATATCCAAACGTTTGAAATTACCAACCCTTCAGTACGTTTATCCCTTGAAGGGTCTCTAATAGAGATAAGCGAGCATACTCAGTAAGGCGATATACTTGAGAGAGCATCGCCTTTTTCGAGTACCTGCTGGCTCATCCCTGAAGATTCGGGGGGGGGGGGGGGCGCGGGGCAACCTCTGCAACCCCCCGCTCACACGAGCCAACAGGTTCTCGAAAAAGGCGATGCTCTCTCGAGTATATCGCCTTACCGAGTATGCTCGCTCATCTCTAGTCTCTAATATAATTCTAGCAAATTTCCTATTCCATCAAAAAACTCAGCACTGAAAGAATCTTTTCTAATATACATCATCAGGGACTTGTATCCCCAGCAAGTACTGAGGAAGAGGTTCCCATACCTCAAAACATGTTTACAAACTGTTCTTATTAATAAATTAATCCTTCTTTTGGCAAATACATGACAGTCATCCTTGTCTGAATATTGCATCATAGTCACACCTCAAAAAAATTATATATTTTTTTATTGTGTCTTTGATTCCATACGTTTACCTTATGAGTAGAACGTTTTGTAGGTAGGCTGCACTTTCCTAAAAAAAAAAGTCATCTCCATTCTATCCCTACTGCCAAACTCCAGGTTCCTCACTTCAGACTTTTCCACACCAGGGTTGCTCCACTACTATTGCTGAGAATACAGTAGGGGTCACTATTATTGCTGGGGCTACTGTGGGGGGGTCACTATTATTGCTGGGGGTTCTGTGGGGGGGCACTTTTATCGCTGAGGATACTGTAGGGGGAATTTGCTACCTGCCTTTTTTTTTAACCGGCCCTGTACTGTTTATAACAACGGAGTTAAAGTCATGTGTCGTGATAAAACCTGCCCCTGATCACACCCCTATATCCTGCTTTGACCCTGGAAAAATCTGGTCACCTTAGGTGAGAGGAGACACCCCTGCCTTTTTTCCCTGTGTAATATGATCCACATTGAAATATGCGCATTTACCCTCACTCTTCTCCCACAACCTCGATGATCCACCTGAAGATGCAGATATAACCTCCTAAAATTAATAGCAGTTGATTTGTTTGCCATAAAGCCGGACTGATCCTCATGTATTAAATGAGTCATTACTAAAGTAATCTATCCGCAAGTACCTTTGCCAAGAGTTTAACATCAGTGGTTAACAGAGATATTGGATGATAGGAATGAGGGAGAGACAAATCCTTTCCCAGCTTAGCAATTAAGACAATCCCAGCATATTCGTTGATGGTGAAAGTATGCCTTCACACAGTGATTTATTAAACACTGTCAATAAATATGGCAGAAGCATATCCTCATAGTGCTTAAAAAATTAGCAATTGAACCTGAGCCAAATATGCATAGAGATTAACACTATCCACTCTTAACTTAGAAGCATGCAGGTTTTTAAAATAGAGAAAAAAGGTTTCCAAAATATCATCCTCTTTTAAAAAGAATTATCAGGCTTTCTTAATGCTGCAAGATAAGATGATGATTCCTATACCTTGTAGAACCCAAAGAATGCCCCCTTGCCTTCCCTTTCTCAAAGATCTTACGCTTCATAAAATTACGCTTCTTTTTTGCAACACCTTTCAGATGATCTGCATGTTGAGACTGTGCCTCTTTCCGATTGATTACCACTATATATATATATATATATATATATATATATATATATATATATATACATGCATACACACTCTGCATATAAAGCTCGCTGCTGAAGGGCCTTAATGACATCCCAAGATTTAGACTTATATTAGCTAATCTTCTGTATATAATGACCACGTATAAATGCCTTCATAGCATCCCACACTACAGACACTGAGAAGGAGCCAATATTAATCTGTAAATATTCCAATAGAGCCGCCTTTGTTCCAGCATTACCATCAAACAGGTTAATCTAAAAGGGGTTTAACCTTCAAGCTATATGCAAACCAAATCCCCCACCATTCATAATCATCGACAAATAAAGTAGAGAGTGATCAGACACTGTTTGTGGCAGATAGTCCACTCTATGAACATAAGGAAGCTGGAGTACCTTTCGGGAGATCTATTTTTAAAAGTGTATGATGGGGACTGGAGTAATAAGAGTATTATCAAACTTCTGGATTTCTCAACCTCCACAGATAGTTCCATTAATAAGCATACAAAAGCAGTTGGGGAAGGAAAAGTCGCTTTAGGGCCTTTATTCAATATATCCAAACAGGGATCCAGAGAATTACTACAATCATTCTCAATTAATGTAAGGGCAGCAGAGGATTTAGCCACAAATTCTATTACCTTCTTAATACATTCGCTAGAATACAGAGGCGGAGGAATTTATATTGCCACTAAAAATATTTCTTTTGCACAATAATACATTTAAGACAAACAAATTTCCCCATGGAATTTATAAAAGGTGACTCACATTTAATAGAGATATTTTTATGAATCAGTACACTTACTCAACGTGATTAATACACAGAATGAAAAGAATGTGCCCATACAGAATGGTGTAGACAGAGTGCAGTATCTTTTGTTAAATGTGTTTCTAATAGACAAACAATAGTTGGCTGAAATTGTTGAATAGATGAAAAAGCAGCATATCTTTAAGCTTCATTCACCATACCCGCACATTCCACAGAATTATATTAACCTTTTAAATCATGGAAAGTGATATTCAATATTTATGTTTTACACATATAATTTAAGATGCCAGTTGTATTGCATGGTAGAGGAGGAGAAGGAGAGAGAAAGGGTAAAAGCAAAGCAAAAAACACCCTGCCACACCCAACCCCATACACACATACCCTAATACCCAAAGGCTCTAATCACCTAAGCATAGTGATAATGGTTAAAAACATAATATCAAAGTAAGATAACAAATACTAAGGAGCAGTATCCAGGAAACTCCCACCTATCTAACAAATATACTAATTTCAGCCATTCAATTATGAGGGGGTGCTGATAAGTATTGATCCTTACCCAGAAAAAAATTGATCTAAACTGTAAATTCAATGATGCAAAAATCAATTACCTATGATTTTAACTTATCTTTTTTTTCCGGTCTGAAGTGAACATGGCAGCATCTCCAAAGACGTTCAGTGTGGAAAAGCATATGGCCATAATCAAGTTCTTCTTTCTCCAAGGGAAAGGTGCAAAGCAGATCCATGATGAAGTGTCACACACTTTGGGTGACGGTGGCCCTTCATATGCAACAGTTATACGTTGGGTCGTAAGTTTTAAAACTGGTCATTTTAGTATTGAAAGTAAGACACCCAGTGGAAGGCCTGTCTCCATTTCCTTGCCTGCAAATGTGGAAACCATCCATGACATGATCATGGAAGAATGCCAAATATCAGCCAAAAGTATTGCTACATATCTTGGGATATCATGTGAGAGAGTTGGTGCCATTATCCACAACGACTTGGGGATGAGAAAGCTTACAGCCAAGTGGATCCAAAACTTTTGACAACCGAACAGAAGAGGAGACGTATGGAGACATCAGTCGCTGTTTTGGAGCATTTTGCAAGAAATAAGTCAGATTTACTGGACAAACTGGTAACTGGTGATGAGACATGGATCTACTGTTATGATCCAGATACAAAGTAACAGTCTAAGGAATGGAGGCACAGTGTTTTCCCCAGGGCAAAGACGTTCCGTGTGCAAAGGTCAGCGCAGAAGCAAGTGGCAACTGGAGATGAGCGAGCACCAAAATGCTCAGGTCCTCGTTATTCGAGTCGAGATTTTCGTAAAATTTAACAGCTTTATTCGAGTAACAAACCCCATTGACTTCAATAGGAGACCCAAACATTTTTGTATGGGACCCGCGGGTTGCCGAGCTTTCTTTTTTTTTCCTGTGTTCATTCTCTCTCTCTCTCTCTTCTCCACCAAGCCAGCCACAAACTACCATTGACATGCGCAGCATCGCAGTGAGGAAGGGTCAAATCTGACACGTCAGCGGCAGGGAGGGGCCAAAACTGGGGCGGGGTCGAACACAGCATGATGCTCGCTCGAGTAGTGAGCACCATAGAGTATGCTAATACTCGAACGAGCATCAAGTTTGGAAAAGTACGTTCGCTCAACTCTAGTGGCAACCATTTTTTGGAATAAGAAGGAAGTTCTGCTCGTGAACTACCTCCCTTCAAACATCAATGCAACATATTACTGTTCATTATTGACAAAGCTGAGGCAAAATATTAAGGAAAAATGTTGAGGAAAGTCACACACTGCAGGTGTCAGTATTGCAAAAATGACCTCCTTCGGCTTGCAACTGATACCCCATCCACCATATTCACCTGATCTGGCTCCGTCTGACTACCATCTCTTCCCCAATCTCAAAAAAACCCTAAAGGGACAACGGTTGAGGAGTGTTTTGGAGGCAACTAATGCTGCAAATAAGAGGTTTGACCAGCAGTTGGAAGAATTCTATGTGCAGGGACTTAAAAATCTGCAGGAGAGATGTCGTAAATGCATTGACATCCTGGGGGGTGGGGAGAGGGGGGGGGGAATGTAGAATAGTGTGGCAGTCTCAGCTTCCCAGCTCAATTTTTCTGGGTAAGGCACAATACTTATCAGTACCTCCTTGTACTCTACCAATGATTCACTAGTAAAAAAAAAAATATTCATTACTGTTATATAAATATTGTTCATACTTATCAGGAGGCAGAATTCTTAGAATTATCAAAGAAGAAAGTCTCCCCCTACATCACAACTCTCAGCCGTGCTGGATAAAAAATAGCATAAGGCAGCTGTAAACCCCGTAACCTTCTCTTAACATCTTTAAACTGCATCTATTTTTGTATGTCCAGTGACAGCTATACAATGACCGTCCATAGTTTTATCTACCATTTCTCTTGCTCTCTTTAAAATAATGTCCTGATCTTTATTATGCAGGAGTTTTAGCAAAACAATTATCCGCATGGCACCAGGTAAAGGTTGGTTAGTCTGATCTATATGAGCCATTTCCAGAACAAAAAAAGTTGACAAAGTATCTTTTCCAATATTTGATTTCATCCATCCCTCTAAACATTCACTTGGATACAATCCCTCTACCTTGCACGTGCACCACTGGATTCTTTCTGATTGACCATGCAACTCAGGTAAATGACAGACAGGCCTCAAAACAAACCAGTCTCAGCAATCATTGCTCCTCCACATCTCCACTCCTCTGCTGCTCCCCCACAACAGGAACAGCTGTGCAGAACAACCAAAGGCCGGGGACCAACAAGGCAGCCAGCAAAAGCAACAAAAACACTGCCTCAGGAAGAAAACCAAAGCTAGCAAGCTATCATAACAGGGGGGAACTCTCCTAGTGGGACTCCACTGCTCACATCACGCTCTAGGCCAGACAAGCATATTGTAACACTTCCACAATACATATCCTAATTATGGATGTGTTACAGTTGACATTAGAACCGCATGCCATCAGCAATTGATCAGTATTTCCCTCCATATTTGCTGTCATTGTTTTTTTTTCTACTGCTCAAATACTGATTTGTATTTTCCAATAGAAAATAATAGCAATATGGCGGCAAGGACAAAAATAGGTCATGTTGTGTTTTTAAAAAAGGCTATGAAAAATACGGTCATATGAATAGATTTCAATTATCTCTGTATTACAGTCTGTAGAAAATAGACCAAATACGGAGTGAAAATTCGCTAATCTGAAAGCAGCCTAAGGCCTGTGAAGCATTGGATTCCAATGCATCCATTTACATGGGAGATTTCTGGGCATGTGAAAAAATCGCAAAGTCAAAACATCAAATCACTGACCATTTTTGGTCTCTGATTTTTCACGCTGAGTCAAAAGATAGGTCTTGAGGTATCTTTTGACAAAATGCTGGAGGCTCCCATAGACTCTTATTGGAGCTGAAAAAAAGGGAGGGGGAGGGAATTTACCTGTGTCCAATGCTCGGAAAAGAAGACAGCTGGCTCTATTTAAGCGTTAGAAGTCTTTACGAGGATTTCTGCTGACCGATGGAATTCTGCACTGCACCATATTTTTCATACGATATGCCCTTGTGAATAGATGAAAAAAAACGCAAATTTATTTTAGGACTCAGTCGTGGCTATCCCCCACCGATGCGATTTTTGGAAGCCTTATGCGAGTACCTGCCCGCTCGTCTCAAAAGATTCGTGTGCCGGTGGGGGGCGGGGAGCCGTGGGGGAGCGCGGGGAGGAATGGGGGGGAGATCTCTCTCTCACTCTTCTCCCCCCCGCTCCTTCCTGCTCACTCTCACAACTCACCGCTCTCCTTCGCCAGCACCCGAATTTTTTGAGATAAGCGGGCTGGTACTCGCATAAGGCACTACTCGCTCGAGTAGTTTGCCTTAGCGAGTACGCTAACTCATCTCTATTAAACAACTCTCCACCTTACAGCTATCATGCTGAACTTCAAAGATGAATGGGGAGGGCATTCTAAATCCCTGCAATATCACCAAAAAAGCTTGTTTTGCCCCTGATGGGGTACAGTATAAACAATATTACCTTAAGAGTAAGGACAGCACAGCCGTTGCCTATTACACTTTTAAGGAATAATAGTCACTCTAAGGGCGCCCACCCACTGGCGTTTGCGATTTCCGTGCGTGAAAAACGCCGCGTTTTCGTGGCGTTTTTCACGGCGTTTTTTGCCGCGATTTCGCGGCGTTTTCGCGGCTTTTCCATTAATTTCCATTGACTTTCATGGGTGCATTAGGAGAAAAATAAGGACACATATGCAACTGACAGTTCCTATGTTAAAAAACACAACGCAACGCAACGCAAAACGCCAGTGGGTGGGAGTACATTCAATTCTAATGGCTCTGCAGGAAAAACGCAAAACGCAAAGAAAAAAAAATCGCAAGTGGGTGGGCGCCCTAAGGCCTTAGTCAGACGGGGCGTTTTTCCGCGCGATTTGCGCATGCGTCCGTCGATTTTTTTAAAACCATTGCTTTGCAATGGTATCGGACACATGAGCGCTTTTTATGCGCTCGTCCGATAAATTATAGAACAGAAATCGCAGATCGCACCTATCTGCGATCTGCGATTCCTGTTCTCTTCTCTATATGCGCTCAATGGGGCCGGCGGCAGCAGCGCCGACCCCATTGAGAACATATAGAAGACAAATCATTCTTCTCTGCCACAGCTGTAACAGCTGTGGCAGAGAAGAACGATGTTTGCCCATTGAATTCAATGGAGCCGGCAATACAGCAGGTTCCACTGAAAGCAATGGGCTGCCGGCGTGCGCGGGATGAATTGTCAGGAAGGGCTTAAATATATAAGCCCTTCCCTGCAATTCATCCAGAAAAGTGTTAAAATAAAAAATATATATATACTCACCTGCTCCCGGCAGCCGGAGTTCCGCGCGGCCGGCCTGCAGTGGGTGTGAAGGGGGTGTGAGTCAGACCTGCCTCAGCGCTGAGCCAATCAGGGGGCAGGTCTGACTCACACCCCCTTCACACCCACTTCAGGCCAGCCGCGCGGAACTCCGGCTGCCGGGAGGAGGTGAGTATATATATATATTTTATTTTAACACTTTTCTGGATGAATTGCAGGGAAGGGCTTATATATTTAAGCCCTTCCCGACAATTCATCCCACACTCGCTCGCAGCGCATTGCTTTCAATGGAGCCAGCTGTATTGCCGGCTCCATTGAATGCAATGCGCTGGACAGCTCCGGCCCGTTTCTAATGAAATGCGGCTAGGAGCAGATTTTCGGGCGATTTTCGGGCACTGGTCACGCGATTTGCGGATGCGCATCCGTCATGCGATCCGCAAATCGCACGAAAAAACGCCCGTCTGACTAAGGCCTTAAGAGAAAATTAAACTTCTTTATGAGTTGGAACCATCTTCTACTACTTCAAACCTTTCTGGAGAGTACTATGATCTTCCTTTATGTATAAAGTGTCACCCAGCACACAATGTTAATTGGTTCTGTAACGACCATTGTATGTTCAAAATATGGTATATTCAAACCATAACTCTATGGAAAACTGTTAATAAAGTCCTCTAAAATGCCAACTAAAAAAAAATCACAAAATGAAAATTAAGTTGAGCAAAAAACTAATACAAACAAAACATTCCAATTCCAAAAGTTGGGACACTGTGTAAAATGTAAATAAATGCTAAGAAAAAAAGAATGCAATGATTTGGAAATGTCATCTAACCATATTTTATTCACAACAGAATGTAAAACCCATATCAGAAGTTCAGTGAGAAATGTTTCCATTTCATTTAAAAAAATTAACTTATTTAGAAATTGATGGCAGCAACACATCTCAAAAAAGTTGGGTCACGGCCATGCCTACCATTGTGTAGCATCACCTCTTTTTTTTTACAATAGTCTGTAAATATCTGGAAGTGGAAGGACCAATTTTTGGATCTGTGGGAGAGGAATTTTGTCCTATTCTTGTCTGATGTAGGATTCTAGCTGCTCAACAGCCTGGGGTCTTTTTCACAAGATTTTTTATTTCATAATACACCAAATACATAGTAACTAGAGATGAGCGAACGTACTCGGTAAGGGCGATTTCGCAATCGAACACTGCGATTTTCGAGTACTTCACTACTCGGGTGAAAAGTACTCGGGTGCGCTGTGGGTGAGCGGGGGGTTGCAGCGGGGAGTGGGGGGAGAGGGAGAGAGAGAGGGCTCCCCCCTGTTCCCCGCTGCTACCCCCCGCGCGCCTCCCCCTGCCCCCCGGCGATCCCGAGTACTTTTCACCCGAGTAGTGAAGTACTCGAAAATCGCGGTGCTCGATTGCGAAATCGCCCTTACCGAGTACGTTCGCTCATCTCTAATTGTAACATAGAATGCTAGGCTGAAGGTAGACAATATCCATCTAGTTCAGCCTGTTTCCACCCCCTTTGTTGATCCAGAGGAAAGCAAAAAAAAAACAAAAGGCAGAAGCCAATTAGCCCAATCGTGGGAAAAAAATTCCTTCACAATTCCATAATGGCAGCCAAAATGTTTTCCATTGGTGAAAAGTCTGGACTGCAGGCAGGGCAATTCAGCACCCAGACTCTTCTTCTGTGAAGCTATGTTGTTGTGATGGATGAGGTAGGTGGTTTAGCTGAAATATGCAAGGCTTTCCCTGAAGGAGATGCTCTTTGGATGGGAGCATATGTTGTTCTAAAACCTCTATACTCTGCTCAGCATCGATAGTGTCTTTCAAGATGTGTAAGCTGCCCATGCCATAGGCAGTAATGCAATTGCATATCATCAGAAATGCAGGATTTTTAAACGGTGCCCCTTTAAGAAGCTGGATAGTACCTCTCCTCTTGAGTTCGTGGGTTATGTTGTACAAGGTTTCCAAAAGAAGTTTTTAATTTTGCCTCAGTCCATTTTAAATGAGTTTTGTCCCAACGAAGACATCAGCGTTTCTGGATTATGTTGATATGTCTTCTTCTTTGCATGATACAACATTCACTTGAATTTGTGAATTGCAATAGGAACTGCGTTCACAGACAATGATTTCTGGAAGTATTCCAGAACCCATGCAGTGATTTGCATTAAAGAATCATGCCTGTTTTTAATGTAGTGCTGCCTGAGTGTCCGGAAATCTCAAGCATACAATTTTGACCGTCGGCTTTGTCTCTTGTGCACACGAGTTTCTCCAGATTCTTTGAAATTTTTGATTATATTATATACTATAGATGGTGGAATATTCAAGGACTTTGCCATGTGGAATCATTTTTCTGAAATTGTTCCACAATTTTTAGATGCAGTTTTTTACAGATTGGTGAAGAACTTCTGACCATCTTTGCTTCTGAGAAACTCTGCCTCTCTAACATGCTTTTCTTATACACAGTTATGTGACTTAAAATTAACCCTCCAGTTGTTTTTCATTAGTACGGCCTACATTTCCAGCTGTGTGCTACTCCTGTCTCAACTTTTGTGAGATATATTGTTGCCATCAGTTTCTGAATGAGTTAATTTTTTTATGAAATGGAAAATGTCTCATTTTCAAATTCTGACATGTGCTCTATGTTCTATTGTGAATAAAATATGGTTACATAAGATTTCCAAATCATTGCATTCTTTTTTCTTTACATTTATTTACATTTTTTATAGAATCACAACTTTTTTGGAATTGAGGTTTTAAAACAGTCCTAAATAACTGATGGTAGCTCTAAATCACTTTACAGGAGTGTCTTTAGGGTTTTTGTATAATACACACAGTGAACCATAAAAATAAAATAGAACTGCCCTAACCTGGTGACTAAAGGAGAAGTTCATCCTGACACAGGCAGAGGACAATAAAAAACATGTAGTACTATACTGTACTGCAAAAAGGCACCACTAGACAGCTAATCAGTGCATGTACTTCATCAGAACAGATGTTTTACCAGCACAATGCTCAGGATGAATGGCTGAGTCTCCCAGCAAAGTGCATGTATTGGAGATCCAGACTGTCTGTGACATTCCACGTTGAATCTGGAAAGACCAGTATAAACCTACAACCTGAAAATACACAATACTGTGCCATATCATCACTTCCAGAACTTCTTCTTGTTCTGTACACTGAAGATAGTTCTTAATGACATTTTCTGTATATTTGGGATAATTTTCCTGCTGCAGAATAGATTTGGAACCAGTCAGTTGCCTCCCTGATAGTATTGTATGATAAATAAGTATTTGTCTGTATTTCTCAGCTTTGAGGACACCATTAAAAGTGACCAAGTCTCCAACTATATTTGCTGAAATTTAGTCTCGAATTTGCAAGGTACCTGTTACATCTCCTGCAGTTTGACTTGTATGTCTCCTGTTATATCTAGTTCTTACATAAACTAGAGAACTCAAACTGGACTCACAAGGAGATATAAACCAATGACTGACAAACACCCACAACACTTACCTAGCATACCTGCATGCATAAACAAATAGAATCGCTACAGTATGTATGAGGTATTGGTTATTTTTTGGCCAGTAAACTTAGCCCATGAGCCCGTGATAAGGGTCCTCTTTATCTCATGGTACCCTACTCTTGCAAAAGAACTTACACCATGAATTCTGGCTGCAAGCAGGGTGATCGTCCCAATAGGGACAGCCCAACACTGGAACCTAAGGACATAGCTTGCCCTAGATGGAAAATGGTTCAAGCAGAACAAGACACAGTTCACACCGGCATACAAGGGAATACATACCTCAAGTCCAGCCACCTGCACAAACACACAGAACACATCACTATTCTTACCAATACACACTGATCAGACATGTTCACACTACATCTAGCTGCCTGCCCAGACACACAGAACACGCCGCTATTCACACCTACTGAAACCTGCATGGATGCAAACACAAGGGTATTGTGAGGGAACTGAGTAAACCAGCACCCTCTAGCCAGACGGGCTGTTATTTATATGCAGCAGACTGGTGGTGATTGGCTGGCTGGAGAAGTCCACAACCAGACAGCTCAAACATCCCACACCTTGGCAGTGTGCTCCTGGAAACCATAGAACTATGGGTTCCAGGAGCACAACCTAACAGTATCTCCACCACAGTCAGACCTCATCTGGAATACTGTGTCCAGTTCTGGGCACCCCACTATAAAAAAGACATAGACAAACTGCAGCAAGGATGGTGAGAGGTCTGCAAATCATGAGCTATGAGGAACAGTTAAAGAATCTGGGAATGTTTATCTTTCAAAAAAGAAGGCTGAGAGGAGACTTAATAGCTGTCTACAAATATCTGAAGGGCTGTCACAGTGCAGAGTAATCAACCCTATTCACATTTAGGCCTTAGTCAGACGGGCGTTTTTTCGCGCGATTTGCGGATCGCATGACGGATGCGCATCCGCAAATCGCGTGACCGGTGCGCGCAAGTCTCCCACAAATCGCCCAAAAATCTGCTCCTAGCCGCGTTTCATTAAAAACAGGCCGGAGCTGTCCAGCGCATTGCATTCATTGGAGACGGCAATAGAGCCGGCTCCATTTAAAGCAATCCGCTGCGGGCGAGCCCGGGATGAATTGTCGGGAAGGGCTTAAATATATAAGCCCTTCCCTGCAATTCATCCTAAAATGTGTAAAAATAAAGAATATATATATACTCACGTTCTCCCGGCAGCCGGAGCTCCGCGCGGCCGTCCTGCAGTGGGTGTGAAGGGGGTGTGAGTCAGACCTGCCCCCTGATTGGCTCAGCGCTGAGCCAATCAGAGCCATGTCTCACTCACACCCATTCATGAATTCATGAATGGATGTGAGTCAGACCTGCCCCTGATTGGCTCAGCGCTGAGAGGCAGCAGTCACTCACCCATTCATGAATTCATGAATGGGTGTGTGAGTGAAACCTGCCTCTGATTGGTCAGGGCTGTGACCAATCAGAGGCAGATCATTCAGCAGGCGGGGATTTTAAAGCACCGCCGGCTGAATAGTGCCGAGAAGCAGTTCAGGAGAACTGACAGCGGCCGCGGCTGGACTCCGGCTGCAGCGGAAAGGTGAGTATACATTTTTTTTTTATTTTAACACATTTTAGGATGAATTGCAGGGAAGGGCTTATATATTTAAGCCCTTCCCGACAATTCACCCCGCGCACGCCGGCAGCCCATTGCTTTCAATGGAGCAGCTGTATTGCCGGCTCCATTGAATTCAATGGGCAAACATTGTTCTTCTCTGTCACAGCTGTTACAGCGGTGGCAGAGAAGACTGATTTGTCTTCTATATGTTCTCAATGGGGTTGGCGCTGCTGCCGCCGGCCCCGTTGAGCGCATATAGAGAAGAGAACAGGAATCGCAGATCGCAGATCGGTGCGATCTGTGATTTTTTTGTTCTATAATTTATCGGACGAGCGCATAAAAAGCGCTCATGTGTCCGATACCATTGCAAAGCAATGGTTTTATAAAATCGCCGGACGCATGCGAATGCGCAAATCGCGGCTAAAAACGCCCGTCTGACTAAGGCCTAACACAAGAAAAGACTAGAAGCAATGGGATGAAACTGAAAGGGAGGAGACACAAATTAGATATTAGAAGAAACTTTCTCATGGTGAGGGTGATCAATAAGTTGAACCGGTTACCATAGGAGGTGGTGAGTTCTCATTCAATGGAAGTGTTCAAACAAAGGCTGGACAAATATCTGTCTGTGATGATTTAGTGAATCCTACATTGAGCAGGGGATTGGACCAGATGACCTTGGAGGTCCCTTCCAACTCTAGTATTCTATGACTTAACTGTTGCTATTGTTAAAGAAATTACCAGATCAGCTAAAATTATTACTAAGAAGTTGTATATGACCACACCCTTTAGAAGAAATCAGACAACACAGATCTGATTTGAATCTAAGGATGCCAGATCTATCCATGAACTGCCCCCTCATCATCTTTTATAGGTTGATAAAAGAAGGTGGTACAATATGTATAGAAATAGGTTGTCTTGATTTTGAAAAAATCAAGATATATGACTAAATACCTTCTTGGCAGAAAAATAATCTTCCCAGACTAAGATGGTCTATGTGATGTTGAAACCAAGATTTGGCAAGACAATTTGACAATCTTGTCATCTTTCACAATACTTGGACATACTCGTTCATCTCCCACACACATGACCTTATTCTGGCATTCATTTAGACAATAATCTGGATAGACCACATTTCACTCATTATGGTACTACTATCCAGCCCTTTGGTGAGCAAACTGCCTTCCATTACAGTCAAATATTTCAAATTTTAACTGATCACTTCAGAGCATCTGCTGCAATTTTTCCTGCACTCCAGTTCCTATGTTTTCCTGTATAGTCGAGTTACTTGGCTTTTTTTATATTGAAGGTATGGCTTTTAAGCTACAATTCTTCCATGAAGACCACTCCTGTACAGACGTCTCCAAACAGTAGATGGTATACCTGGACCCACTGGTTTCTGCATTCTGAGCTTATGGCACAAATAGACATCTTTTGATTTAGAAGGGAAAAAGCATGATGTGTCTTTTATCTGCTGCAAGTTTCTTTAGCCAACCATTGAGTTCACAGACCTTTTTGCTTCTTCAAAACAGCTTGAACAACGCATCTTAAAACCCCAATTTGCTTTGAAATCTTTGCTTGAGAGAGATCTTCCTTATGTAGTCTAACTAACTTGTCTTGTTGCTGTGCTCACTCTTGCCATGGTGTATGACCTGTGAGAAGAAACTGTGTTCTTCAACTTGACCTTTGTAGCAGAGTTTTGCTGTTCCTCACCCACTTTTAACCCTCTCCAATCCACTGTCTGACGTCTAAAGACATTATGATTTAAGGCTGTACAGCTCCGATGTTGGAAGACGTCCGTCGGGGTTCTCTTACTGTATATTGCCAGCCTCTCTGCTGTCAGAGCCTATCCAACGTGTCACCTTATGCAGTACTGGCTTTAGCCAGCAGATAGCGCCGTTGTATAACGGCAAAAAAAGAGTTTCAACGTACATATGAAAATGATGATCATTGTCACTTGTTTTGTATATGTGTTTCATCATACACTTGACTATAATCCTAAAAAAAATCCTGACTGTATGTAAGCGTACTGTACCTAGAAGAATTGATGCTATATTTGAAGGGTGATCAAAACACATAATGATTTGATTTAGAGTTGTCTTTTGCACATGTACTTTTATTTTTTTTAATTTACAAAAATAAACTATTCTATTTATGCTTCCTATTTTAAAGCATATTTCCACGCTTGTCTAAAACTTTTAGGCAGTTCTGTAACTGATTGTCTTTAGATGCCTGTACAGAAACTTTGCATGTGTAAATACAGGTAATTAGTTATCCAGGGTTAGAAAAAAAGGATCAACTTTGCTTAGCAGAAACAGTGCCACTCCTGTCCATGGCCCATGTCCACATGTCTAGTATGGCAGCTCAACCCCATTCACTCAAGTGGGCACTGAGCTGCAATGCAAGACACAATTCATGGACCAAAAAATAGTGCTATTAGAGAAAGAAAATATCTATAAAAAATTTCTGGTCAATCCATTTGAGAAAGTAAACAAATTGTATATCTGAACCTCTAACCCTGATTACATGTAAATAGTCCAAGTGTTGTCTATGGCCCATATCTGGTGTGACAGCTCAGTACCATTCATTTAAAGGGGGCTGAGCTGCCATACCAAACATGAACAATGAGCAAGATTGGCGCTATTTCTGAAAAATAAGATGATCCTTTTTTTTAAATCTTTGACTACCCCTTTAAAAAGCAGGTAACATATTATATATCTAACCATAATTACACAAACAGCTTTATTTTCTTGTGCTCTGCCTCTGTTGCTGTGCTTGTAGACTATGAAGGCAATATTAAGTCACTCTGATTGAAGAGCTATTCATTGTCTATTCAGATTACAAGTACTCAATACACATTTCCATCAGTTTACCATTCCTTGTCTTTGTATTGTTCTCTTGAGGAAGTTCGATACTCTTTGTTATGGTACACAATACTAATTTCTACTCTTCTATAATGAAGACTGGGATTGCTAATGAGATATTTGGTTAATTTATGCCTTAAAATCACCAAAGGGAGAAAACAGAATTTATGAAAACTGCAAGGAACCAATCCAAGTAGTGAAATTAGTTTTTCACCACTTAAAATAGATTATACATATAAATAATAGGCTATTATTACATAGTGTAATAGGGCTGAAATTCTTTGGTTAAATTCATAATATATCTTTATAGAGGGAGGTAAATTATTCTGATGGTCCAGAGCCATAACTAGAGGGAGCTTAAGAGCTTAATGAAGGTAGATTTATTATTGAGTTTGAAGAGAGCTGTATTAATCTGTCTTCAGTAAGCTTCTCCTAGATGTCGCTGCAGCTTTGTCATTGATCGTACAGTATATAGGGAGACAAAAAAAGTATTTTATTCAATATATGTTTATTGAAATTTATTTGCCGGTGAAATGATCATTTTACATTCAGTTATTAACCTTGGATGATTGCAAAGACAACAGTTATGTTTGTTTGCAAAATCCAAAAGATCTTACATTTTATTTGTATAGTTACTTGCTTTGGCAACCACTTAGCATAAAAGCAAAAATGCTCTTCTTTAACCCTTCTATAGCTCCTTGACACAGAGTTTGCAGGTTTAAAGTAAAAATATGCTGGAAAACAAATCATATGAAAAGTGAACTAAACAATATTGCTTAACACAATAATAGGAATTAAGAATAAACAGAATAACCAAATTCCTGAAAAGTAAAAGAAAACAAAAAAAAAACATACTGGGGTAGATTTATTAATCCTGCCTAATGGATATAGCAAACATAAACTAGATGGTCTCAAAATGCATCAGATTTATTATAGTGGGTCATGCTGGATGATAAAATGGCACATCCTTAGACATCTTTGTTTATATCACCTATTAGTTGACTTAGTTTAAGCCACTTTTTGCAATAAAATCACATTTGTTAGGGGATGATGTCAAATTTAAGCCATGCCCCTTCCACACCAAGCCACTCCCAATTTCAGAAGAAGCAAAAGAAGTGTTTAAAACACATAATATATGGAAGACAACATATGTAAGATAGTTTTTGGTAACACAAAACTGGTGCATTTGCCATGGTAGATCTGCATCACTAAAGCCAGATTCACATAGCCATATGTATATTGCACCCGAGAAACTCAGCTTACATTGGACAGCACACAAACACCTGCCCATGTGCTGTCTGATCTCCTCAGACCTTGCAAAATGCATGTTCTATTATCATCTGTGAAAACAGATGAGGATAGAACATGTTACATTTTTTTTCACATAAGCTATAGGTCTATATGAAAAGTTAGTCATCTGAATAGCCTCACAGGCTATTGTGGATCCACGTCTTTCCCATGGAATATGCAGGTAGCATACAGCCTGATTATATCACTATGTGAATATTTTTTTTAACCTAAAATGGGGTAAATTGTCTTCCACCTCATTGTTTTTTTTGCCTTGGGTGTGAGGTTGAAACAGGCTGAACTGGATGGCTATTTGTCTTTTTCAGCTAAGCATACTATGTTACTATGTTAGGCTCTAAGTCATAAATAGTATGCAAGTAAGAAACAACTATTTTTCACCATTTTCTTTTTGAAATTTTTAGGTTAGTATTCAAGCTTAAAGTGGTTTTTCGACTAATTAAAATTGCTTCACAGCCACTCTGTACTTCTTGTTGCTGCTGTCCAGAATAGGTGATTGCTGCAGACAATCACTGGCACCTTCGATAGGCAGTGATTGGCTTCAGCAGTCACATGTCCTGGTCAGCAGCAACCAGAAGTATAGAGTGTCTGTGAAGCAATTTCAAATAGTTGGAAAACCCCTTTTAAAAATGCCACAAATAATCCTCTTAAAGTTAATGTTCAGTTTACCGTAGACACCGATTAATGATTATAAAATAGTAATTTAACTTTTTAATATACTTTATTATATTGAAGCTGTTAAAAATGCTGACTTTTTTTCTCTTTTTTTATTTTTGGTTTCTCCTTCCCACTTTCAAAAAATCACAACTCTTATTTTACTGTCAAAGTGGCTGTTTGAAGACCTGTTTTGTACGGAACAAGTTGTATTTTTCATTGCTACTATTTAATGTACCATATACCATACTGGAAAACTTTAAACATTTCTCAATGAAGTGAAATGGAAAATAAATTACAACTTTGGGGGCAGGAATTTTTTTACAGCATACACAGTGCAGCAAAGATGACACGATAACTTTATTCTGTGGGTTATGCTCTACTACTTTTAACAAATAACATAGGTTTCAAAAAATATTTTCTGTTCCCATTTTCTAACAACCATAACTTTCTTATCTTTCCATTGACATACCTGTGTGGGAGCTCAATTTTTGTGGGTTGACCTGTTGTTTCTATTGGTATAATTTTGGAATGTATTTGACTTTTTGGTTGCTTTTTATTACATTTTTGCTTGGAGACAGGGTGATGAAAGAGTCGCACTTCTGGCCCTGTGTATATATTTTTGCTGATGATGTTCACTGTTTGGGATAAATAATGCATCTTTTAATACATCAGACTTTTATGGATGCAACATTATGAAAAATGTTTTTGTTTAGCTTTTTTAAACTTGAATATAGGGAATGTTTTTTTTACTTTAAATATCATTGTTTTAAATAATAAGAATAATCTTTTCTCACTTATTTTTACTTATTTCTCTAACTTATTTTAAGTTGACTTGAACTTTTGATAATTTGACCGCTCATACAGTCTTATGCAATACCATGATATTGCATTATACTGCATTCTGGCTTGCAGTCTATCAAGATATGCCATAGCCATTCATAGCAACCCTGAGGGCTTTCAGAAAGGCCTTGGCTGCCATGACTACTGAAATGTATCTTGTGATCTCATTGCAAGGGGTCTGTTTGGATCTCCCAGATACCAATCAGGGCATTTAAAGGGTTTAACAGCCATGATCAGCATGCTGATCACAGCTGTTGTGGGTGGGTGTCAGCTGTCAACGATCCTATTCCTGATTCTGCTCCATGCAACCCCAACACCCATATACGTATGCCCTTTAGGTTTAAGAGGTTAAACATTTTTGCTTGTAATCAGTGAACAGAAAAATACTTGTTTACACCCAGGAGCTGAAAACACAGAAAAACCCAATTCTTCTTACAGATGAAAGTTCACTATAATACATCCAGTCTTTGCTATTTCCTCTCCTGGAACCATATACAGTAGGCCCAGACTCTAGCTCACAGAAGATTGTGTAAATTTGATGCAGTGTAACAAACACTTATCTGTAAAAGTGTGAAAAGGCTTTATGCCTCTGGGTGCTAAGTACACTTTCCTTCACAGACAGAGAAAGAAGATCATTAAAAACAAGATTAATGATTGTTTTTTTACATAAGACAAGAAAATCCCTTTAACAGTATTCTTAAAATGACATGGTTAAAAACGCTATTGTGGCACGAAATATGCACCATTAATATTTTACTTCCAGTTGCTCTAAGACTGAGAAGTTATGTTGCATTTTGGGATTCGGAAAAGACTGAATATGCATTAAGTTAAGAAATGCCCCAGTTTTTATTAAGTTCAAAGAGTACTTGAAAAAGAAATCGGCTTTTCAAATGGTCTCCGAGTTTTCTGCTAATCTTTTGACATCTACTGCATCTTTCGTAGCAAAAAGGGCTCATCAATAAGTAATCTCACTTTGAATAAGAAAGAGAAAAATACAATAGTAAACACAATTGAGAGCCTTAGCTGCAGCTCCTCTTGAGTCCACCGAAGTAGAAAGAATATTTTTTTCATGAAATCTCTTTTTATTGAAAGAAATGAGCCACAAAAGAAACAATAATTTTTAAGAGCAATCAACAGAGTTGGTATTTTCAAAACTTGGAAAATACTGAACTTCAACAAGAAACATTTGTCATTGCTGAAATAAAAGGCACTTTGTAATGTACAAAGATTATTCAATTCTTTGTTCCCCTCTAACATGTACAGATGCAGCAGCCAATACTTATATAGCTTTTTATTCTTAGACTTAATACTGTATGTGCTATGTAAATTATATAGAGCACAGAACGTTTGGAGCATTAATAGCACAGCATACTAACTTTTGATTGGCACATGCTACATTTGTACACATATACATTTACTAGTTTTTTGACTTAGCAGAACACTCTTTATTGTGAGTATGAAGAAAATATATTTGCTGGATCCCTTCGACCCAACAAAAGGAATAATGGCCAGAAAGCCCCAAGAGACCATCAATAGACCCTGTGCTGTATGCCCATACCAAGGGCAAACAAAGCCGAATGAGCATCAAATTGTGTTCGACCCCGCCCCAGTTTTTGGATCCTCCCCGCTGTGATGTGCCTGTTTTGGCCCCTCCCCGCCGCAGCGCGCGTCAAGAGAGAGAGAGAGTCACAATGCACCTACATAAAGTTGTTTCACTTTGGATGTACTGTCTAATCCTTTTTTTTCTTCCACCCATACAAGGTATGGGCCTCAAATGCATCCCAGCTATCCCGTTACAGAGCAGCTGATGATGTGATCACTCGGAAGTGAGAGTGTAGTGCAAGGGCCACCCACCCAAACTCTGTGCCTGTTCTTTGTCCATATACCAAGCACTAGGAAATGGTGTACGGACTGCTCTTAGCAACCACTGACTTCTTTCACGTTGGAGAAGCTGAGAGGGCACTGTGATAGTAGAACCTTGGGGGGCATTTGCTTTGTGAGGGAGACAGATTTTAATAAGTAAACCTATTATTTGATTACTTAAAGAAGCTTTTACTGTCAATATGGATTTTTTAAAAAGGTTAGTAACTTTGTAGCTATGTTTTACAACCCCCTCATGCACAATATTCTTTAGGAGGTGAACATTAACATTTACAGGGAAGTGTTGTGGACATGTTCCATGACATGTGCAAAGCTCAGCGATGCACTGGAAGAAGAAGGGGACCTTGGCGTGGCGGACAAGAGGCAGAGGTGGAGAAAATTCCTTTATTGAGCTGCACATCCCAGCACTGCACAGGCACCGTCATCTGGCTATCATTACAGTGTAAGAACATTTAAGACAGAAGAACATTTGAAGGCCATGAGCAGAGTGATGGGAGATGTCACACAGGTCTTTTGACCAGATATTAAAATCATCACATGATCATCCAAATGTTTAAACCACATCTCAATTGTAACAGGTCCTGGCAAAAGGAACACCACTTATAAGGATAAAACAAACAGTACTTGGTAGTGATGTTCAGCTTCATGATGTTAATGCATTAAAAGAACTGTACCGCACCATACTTGTAATCAATGACTTATACCATATTATATATACATAATCAAAATTCCATTAATTTGTTTCTATTTATTTCAATTATTTATACATTAGATGAAAGTGGCTTTTCAATTTTCTTTTACTGTGTAGAGATAGCCAGATGAAGGCGCCAGTTCGGCACTGAAACTCCTAGCTCACTTTTCTCCACTACTGCCTCTTGTCCAGTTCCCCGAGGTCCCCTTCTTCTTCCAGTGCATTGCTGATCTATTACGGAAGCTACTGCTTGTCTTTCGGGAAGACTGCTGCTATTCTTGACAGGCTTTCTAGTGTTTTGTGCCGCTGCACAGCCCCCTCAGGTACCAATGTTCTTTACTCCTGCTAGTCCTTTGACTTTTTAGGCTGTACTGCACTATGGGGTGCTGTTTTTTTTCACCTCTTTTTCATGTGCAGAGCTCGGTGTGTAGGGAGGAGAGCAGATGAGCTCTGACCACCACCTATTGTGAATGGTGAATTCTGTTTATTCTATACATATGTTAAGTTTCTTTGTAATCCTGACTGTGAGGATAATGATATAACTTCTGAAAAGTTTTCTCTACAGAACAGGAAGTGTCAGCCAATTATTAGGCTTAGTAGTGGGTGTGAAAACTGCATGATTTTAAGGTTATTTTTTAAGTATAGATTGTGAAATTGGAAATGTATAAAATAAATCACCAACAACTCTTAAAAATTATGTTTAATATAAAATCTTGATTTATACAATGGGTCATTATCTGATAACACATTTCCTTTAACCAATTTTCTTTATATTGTAAGAATAACCGTTTAATGTTCCAATGTGCAGAATCATTTTTTAGAACTCAGAATAAAATTCAGTTATTATAAATACCATCTAATACATATTAAAATTACATTTATATATATGAATACGTATACATACATTTACCTACCAACATTTATACATTGAATATAATATCCAGTATCCAAAAATGTCACTTTCAAATAATGGTGGCATGCAAAATAATGTAAGCTGTACAATGGCTGTCATTTAGTATTCAATGGCGTTCCTTAGGGAAAGCAATTGAAATTGGAAACTTTTCATTGAATTTCACATCTTATTGGGAGCTTGTATATTAGAACAAAATAAAGAATTTGGAAAGACTTGTATCATTTATGCACTGCACTGCCGCTAAAACTTTTGTGACAATTTGAAAGATTTTTTTCAGGTTCATAGGGGTGGTTATGTAAATGATTCTTTAACATAGCTTGTTATAAAGACTTATGATTTCTTTGTTCTGCATTTCATTAATATTTTGTTCTTCCTTGAAGACATTCAGATAGCAAAAGAACAAACATGAAAAACTTTAATGCACTAAAATGTAAATCACTATTCTCTTTAAGCCCCTGGGATCTACTGGTATTTTAAACTTTCATTTGAGTCTTTTTTAAATTATATTAATATATTTTATGTGACTATTTTAAAGTAAAACTTAGCAGAAAATATTACTAAACATTGACTCTGCATATTCATTATACAGACATATAACATATTGTTGTCGTCTGACATCCTTGGTTTTATAAGAATACATTACCAGGGATCTTAATGTGCTATGAATACTTCCTGTCTTGTATTTTATAGTCTTAGAAGGTCCACTATGGCAGACATTTTTATTATGCGAAGTAATTTTGCAGTAGGTCTTTTTTGTTGTCTTTCATTATGGAAATACATAGTTTGCATAGTAGTTACAGAAGTAGAATGTGTCACAGCATGCTGCCATGGCCTCCATTTTTGCTCACCAGCTTCTATTGCTGCCGCTGTGGTTGGCCTCTGTTCAGACTCCTCTTTCCCATACAGGAGATGCTGCATCCTTCCCAGCTCTCAGTCGCTTGTGTCTGCCTATAGGGCATGCATGTATCCATACTTGCTCAACTCCATACTTAAAGGACCAGTGCATGCTTTGCTAAAGCTTCTTCAATCTTTCACCTGACAATCATGGCTATATTAAGCATCCTCCTCCTTATAAGGAGGAGGACACCTAAGTAATTTGGTTCCACCTGTTGTTAAAGCCTATTCTGTTGATTGTGTGCTCTCTTGCTTTTCTGACTCCTGCTTGTTCCTGACTATTCTGAATTTTTCAAGCCTGACCTCAGCTGCATTTATTGGACTACTCTTTCTGCCAGCTGCCTGTCCTGACTCAGACTGTTTAGTCACCTGTTCTGCTAGCCCTTACCTTTTGCTTGATTCCCGTACTGAAGTTTATGCTCCCTGCCTTGACTTGACCTTGACTAAGTCTCCTAGTTTTGTTTCTGTCCACACCCCAGGTAGCATACGTTGGTCTTGTGTGGTGTCAGCTGCCATGCAACTGAGACTACCTCCATGAATATTGGCCCCCAGACCCAACAGTGAGGGTCAAAGGATGAAAACAAGGGTACCCCAAGTGCTTCCCCCAGATTTATTTCAAAGTCAAACCAGACTTCATATCACATTTGTAATAATTAATTATTGCAAAGTTGCTGGAATTTGATTTTTGTTTAATTTTAGATGCATCAAAATTATAATTTAAAAAAAACCTCGTTTTGAAAGAAGGAATAACAGTATTCAATAGGAGGACAAACAGAGTATACAGCCCCCTCCATCAATGTTCTGATTCTGTGAGCTATACAATCAGATCTACATAATGGAAGCTATAATCTTAGCAACCTCTCTCTAGTAGACTTCTTTAGAGAAAAAAATATAACAGAACATAATTTTGCTGGCATTCACTCTGAGCAAACATTTTCTATCTGAGGACTTCTGTGGCTGAGAATGGCCATCACAAAATTATTTTTTAAAAATGACAAACTTGTCCTACAAAAAGAAAGCCTGGTATGGCTATGGTGATGGAAATATAAAAAAATGTTGTGGGTCTAGGAATATGGCAACACAAAAAATTATTTCCCTTTTAGTAAAACATGCTGTTATTCAGCCAAATTGCTGAATGAAACATTAGAAATATACATATTTGGTATCACCATATTCATACATACTTATAGAATACTGATACAATATGGCTAGAGATGAGCGAACGTACTCGTCCGAGCTTGATGCTCGGGCGAATATTAGGGTGTTCGGGATGTTCGTTATTCGTAACGAACACCACACGATGTTCGGATGTTCGGGTTACTTTAACTTTCTTCCCTGAGAAATCTTTTCTATATGCGCTCAATGGGGCCGGCGGCAGCAGCGCCAACCCCATTGAGAACATATAGAAGACAAATCGTTCTTCTCTGCCACAGCTGTAACAGCTGTGACAGAGAAGAACGATGTTTGCCCATTGAATTCAATGGAACCGGCAATACAGCCGACTCCATTGAATGCAATGGGCTGCCGGCGATCGCGGGATGAATTGTCGGAAAGGGGTTAAATATATAAGCCCTTCCCTGCAATTCATCCAGAAATGTGTAAAAATAAAAAATATATATATACTCACCTGGTGCCCGCAGACGGAGTTCAGCGCGGCAGGCTGCAGTTCTCCTGAACTGCTCTGAACAGCTGTGAGTAGTATTCAGCAGCCGGGGATTTAAAATCCCCGCCTGCTGAATAAGATGCCTCTGATTGGTCACAGCCTGACCAATCAGAGGCCAGCCCTCACTCACACCCATTCATGAATTCATGAATGGGTGAGTGAGGGCTGCCTCTGATTGGCTCAGGGGCAGCTCTCCTGAATTCATGAATGGGTGTGAGTGAGGGCTGGCCTCTGATTGGTCAGGCTGTGACCAATCAGAGGCATCTTATTCAGCAGGCGGGGATTTTAAATCCCCGGCTGCTGAATACTACTCACAGCTGTTCAGAGCAGTTCAGGAGAACTGCAGCCTGCCGCGCTGAACTCCGTCTGCGGGCACCAGGTGAGTATATATATATTTTTTATTTTTACACATTTCTGGATGAATTGCAGGGAAGGGCTTATATATTTAACCCCTTTCCGACAATTCATCCCGCGATCGCCGGCAGCCCATTGCATTCAGTGGAGTCGGCTGTATTGACGGCTCCACTGAATTCAATGGGCTAACATCGTCCCTATCCGTTGCTGTGTCGTTCCCATCATTTTCTTGAATTGCCAAGATTTTCACACATGAAAACCTTAGCGAGCATCGCGAAATACAAAAATGTTCCGGTCGCCCATTGACTTCAATGGGGTTCGTTATTCGAAACGAACACCCGAACATCGCGGGAAGTTCGTTTCGAATAACGCGAACCCGAACATTTTGGTGTTCGCTCATCTTTAAATATGGCGCATTGCATTAAAGCATACAAAAACTATTGCAAAGTTGTGGTTTTACGCTGCTTTTATTTACCCTCTTTCCCCCCCCAAAAAAAAATAAAAAATAAAAAAATTAAAAGGTTATTTAATAAATTATATGTCCAACAAAATGGTGTCAATAAAATTACAACTTGTCCCACATAAAAGCAAGCTATCATTCAGCTTTGTTTATGGAAAGATAAAAAAGCTCCTGCTTTTGGAATGACTCAATGAAAAAATGAAAAATAACATCACTTGGTCCTAAAGGTCCAAAATAGGCTGGTTCTTAAAGTATACCTCTGTTTTTAAACAATTTTCCATAAATTAATAGTACAAGTGACTATAAGAAATTTTAAAATATATCTTGGAAAAAAATTTCTTTCTTCACTTATCAGGCTCTTTGCCCCTGTCTCCTTAATGGTTCATTTATGGTTTTTTTACAAAGGCAGATTTTTGTCCATATCAAAACCGACCAGTGCTCACTTTTGCTTTCATTTTCACTGGGCAATTTTCAGGAGGGGTACACTTACATTGTTGTCAACAGCACATCTCCTATTTACACAGGGAGATGTATTACCAATAGAGATGAGCGAGCATACTCGCTAAGGACAATTACTCGATCGAGTAGCAAGTACCTGCCCGCTCAGAAGAAAAGGTTCGGCTGCCGGCGTGGGTGAGTTGCGGCAGTGAGCAGGTGGGAGCGGGGGAGGGAGAGAGAGATCTCCCCTCCGTTCCTCCCCGCTCTCCCCCGCCGCTTCCTGCCCGCCGCCAGCAGCCGAACCTTTTCTTCCGAGCGGGCAGGTACTCGCTAAGGACAATGCTCGATTGAGTAATTGCCCTTAGCGAGTATGCTCGCTGATCTCTAATTGCCAACAAATAATCTTGTTTTACCCCACACAAAGTTGCAATAAAAAGACAATTGCATGTTATCTAATTTGTCGTTTGACTGCAGAGCGCTTTACACTGAGCAATGACTGGAAACTAATGTTTTTATAAGGGTTCATTTGGGGGTTCATTTGCACATTTAAAAAGAGCCTTTATTCTGAATTCACTGATAAAATCTGTCAGCAGACAGGATATAGTTTTTTAGCTGCACTGAGAGATCAGATTACAGTTCTATGGAGGGGAGGAGAGAGCAGGAGTAGGGACTAACTGCTGTAGAAGAGAAGAGGAGCTCCCGCCAACTCTCTGTTGAAAACCCTCAGAAGCAGCAGCAAAGAGGACATTATACAGCTATACTGAGTAGCAGTCATGAGCAAACCTTTGAAAAGTTTGGTTCAGGTGGTTCGCTAAACTTTTGAAAAATTTTTTGGTGTGGTCCGAATTAGTTCAAAATGAACTGGAAATTCACAAATACCCCTAAACTGGGGTATAAAGCTGTCTAAGAGCCATAAAAGCCCTGTATAACAATCTGAGGGTGTTATACAGGGCTTTTATGGCTCTTAGACAGTCTTATGCATCAGTGTTCAGGAATAGTGTTGAGTGAACTGTAACATAGTAACTGGAGATGAGCGAGTATACTCGCTAAGGCACATTACTTGAGTGAGTAGTGCCTTAGCCGAGTATCTTCCCACTCGTCTCTAAAGATTCGGGGGCTGGTGCGGGTGACAGATAAGGTGCGGCGGGGAGCTGCGGGGAGCAGGGGGGAGAGAGGGAGAGAGAGATCTCCCCTCCGTTCCTCCTTGCTCTCCCCCGCCGCTCCCCCCCCCCCCCGAGCCCCGAATCTTTAGAGACGAGCGGGGAGATACTCGGCTAAGGCACTACTCGCTTGAGTAATGTGCCTTAGCGAGTATACTCGCTCATCTCTAATAGTAACATAGCACATAGTATGTTAGGCTGAATGAAGACAGTGTCCATCTAATTCAGCCTGTTTCAACCCCCTTGTTGATCCGGTGGAGGGCAAAAATCCCCAAGAGTCAATTAGCCCATTCGGTGGAAAAATTCCTTTTTAGACAGTGGTGCTGGCTCTGTAATCGCATACCCCTCATCTGCCAACGTTGCAAACTTGTTGGGTTGTGCGAGTTCAGGACTAGCCTTCCTGATTCTCTTCCCTCTACCCCTCCTTCTAACTCTCACCCAGCTAACTGCCTGCTCTCCCTGCTCTTCCGTACTACCATCCGCCCCCGCCTCTATCCCAGAAAGTGTCTGCTCAGTGAGCATCAAACTCCTTTCCATGTTGTCAATGGATCTCAGTGTTGCCAGTCGCTCATTTAGAGTATTTGGGCTTCCAAATGTGTGACGAGCATGCATCTTGTGTAACAGTATGCATCCTCGATCGGATGATCAAGGACCGCATACATTGCACAAGTAGCACACAGGACAACATTGTCAGGCATGGAGCTCATCCTAATGGGGATCTACAATTTACTTCTGGAAGTAGTGAATATAGCCTGGACAGAGGGGAATGGATAAGTTGTCTGTATTAATGATGAGGTCTGATTTGGGGATCTGTATTAACAATGGGGTCTGATTTGGAAGCCAGTGCAATCCCCAGCCACCATGTGTTATTTATAATTCTAATGCCTTCTTTTGTGACAAAGGTGCCTTTTGGTCCCATCGGGCCCCAGGGTCCAGGTGCAACTGCTACTTTTTCACCCACTATAACTATGTCCCAGCCCAAAGATGTTTTGACAGCAAACTCTTGCAGTCTAGGACATTGCCAGAAAGGGAGAAGAAAAGTAAATTGAGACATCATATTAAATTTTTATTCTGCCTGTATCTGTTTCTTTGAAAAAGTGTTTAAGGCCTCATGTCCATGGGGAAAATCAGGCCCGCTACGGATTCTCCATGGAGAATCTGCAGCGGGTCCCTCCTGCCCCGTGGACATGAGCGCTGAAAATAAGAATAAATCAGAATTAACTCACCTCTCGCACGCTCCGGATCCTTCCTTCGCTGCCGCGTCATCTTCTCTGCGTCGCGGCCGGATCTTCTTTCTTCGGCCCGGCGGATGCGCAGGATGACGTCGGTGACGTGCCCCGCGCATGCGCCGGCCTGAAGCAAAATGATCCGACTGCGATTGAGAGAAGATGGCGCCGCGGCGAAGAGAAGAAACTGAGCGGGTGAGTAAAATCTGATTTTTGTCTCCCGCAGATCCGGACGGCTTCCATAGGCTTCAATAGAAGCCCGCGGGAGCCGTCCCCGCGGGAGACCCGCACGAAAATGGAGCATGGTCCAGATTTTTTCATGCTCCATTTAAAAAAAAATCACTTTTATTGACCATCCGCGGGTATTTATCTACCCGCGGGTGGTCAATGCATCCCTATGGGGTGCGGATCCGCGTGCAGGAGAAGAGTTAAAATCTGCTGCGGATTTTAATTCTTCTTTTGCCCGTGGACATGAGGCCTAAATGTTTTTTTATTAGTGAGTAAGGTTGTCTTTAATTGATTCTCGGTGTTCAATGGCTTTTTGCCTCATCTGCCTAGGATACCAAATCACCCCGTCTTAGGCTTCTATAGACAAATTAAGGAAGGACACATCTGTAATTTAAAATAAAATGTTCCAAGTCTCACCCACACTGTTGTGAAGAATGATCAGTGTTAAAATATGCTAATTTCATGTAAAACATGTTTAGCTGTTCGCTGCAATCTAGAACAAATTATCTATTAATATGAGTGGTCTTTCACAAGTAAATGTCAAACCAAACATTCTTCCCATTATCATTTTTAGAAAGGGAAGAAGCCTTAATACTATATACAATTATATGTAAAAATGACACCCAACAATCCAGCACTAGATTACATTATCATTAATCTGAGAATTATTTAAAATGATTAAAATCAAATTCTCCAAAATCCACATGGAAAATCATTAAAATACTATTGCCATTCAATCAAATAAAGTAGTATTTCACTTAAATCAACATAATTTAACATAATAAATCCTTCAATGTCGTAGAAAAAATGTGTCATGGACATGAGGCATAATTCTCATTTTAAAAAATTCGAATCCTCAATGGATCAGAAAGGTTGGTACTTCATCAAAGACATCTTATTTTTAACATTCTGTGTACAAAGATGTGATCTATGAGTATGACCTCAATGACATTTTATTATATCAGTGTTGTCTCACCGGGTGGCTATTGTGTCTAAGAGCTCTTAAAATAAAAGGGATTACAAATATAGCAATATATCAGACTTTCATAAACGTAACTATTTCAAGCTGAATCCTCCCCATATAGCATTTTGCTTTTTCTGCACTCTACTGAGAGTTGTAATTTGAACCTGCCTGTTACGTGTGCTGCTGAGACATGTTGTATTATGGTGCTTCCAGCAGCACAGCCCTCACAGGGTAAATTGATTGAGCTGGCTGGGTGTGCTAATCTCCAGCAGCCAATTTCCTGGGACTGGGCTCACATATAAACCCAGCTAGCTCAATCAGCTCAATCAATTAACCCTGTGAGGGCTGTGCTGCTGGAAGCACCATAATACAACATGTCTCAGCAGCACACGTAACACTGCCCTTGTTAGAGTACAAGGACTGCACCAAAAGTAATGCAAATGTGGTCAGAACTTCTTTATTAACTAATGTGGATTGTTCAAATTGAACATGTAGTTGGAGTGACTCTTCCTCTATACAGGTATTTCAGAATCTTTTTCTTTCTTGCAGGTAAATAATGGTTTCCAAGCAGAAGCAATGTGCTGTTATTGAGTTCTTGATGAAAGAAAGGTGCAGGCTGTCTAACATCCGCAACGGGCTACAGAATGTGTACGAAGATGTTACCATTGACAAGAGCAGCGTTCACAGGTGTATGAAGATGTTTACAGAATAGGAAACCAGCACTGAAGACAAACCACGCAGTGGGAGACCATCAACTGCGACCACTGACACGAATCGTCAGCGAGTGGATGAGTTGATTCACGCAGATAGACGTGTCACAATCCATGAGCTTGTTTAACAACTGAGCTGTGGTCACGATGCCATTTGGAAGATGGTGTAAAGCTTGGGGTAACGAAAAGTGTGTGTGAGGTGGGTACCTTGGCAGTTGACACCTGATTTGAAGGAGATAAGGGTGGAAGCCTGCTCTGATCTGCTTTAAGCATTCCAAGCCAATGAAGAAACATTTTGTCTAATCTGGTGACAGCCAACTTTCTGGGTTTTAAGTAGATTTCATCCCATTTTCTATGTTGTTTGTTTCATGCTTAAGTCTAAGCTATTATGATGCATTTGTAACAGGTAGATGATATGTGTATATGGCACTGTAGCTGTCAGACAGAGACAGAGGCAGCTATTTGCAGCAATTAACAATTTCTACTGAAATATAAATACTATATATATTATGTGGTATGTTACATAGCACGCCGTTGGACAGTATGTATACTTAAATATTGCATCATAAAATTACATTTCAGTAGCATCTTCTGAAGGTTAAGGCAACTAAACATCCACTAGAATCCAAAATGTTATTTACAATGTATGCTATAACACTTTTATCTATATGTCCCTTCTCAGTTTCTCTAAAGTCGTAGCAGCAAGTCACGTGTCAACTCATAGAATCATAGAATGCTAGAGTTGGAAGGGACCTCCAGGGTCATCAGGTCCAACCTCCTGCTCAATGCAGGATTCACTAAATAATCCCAGAGAGATGTCTGTCCAGCCTCTATTTGAAGACTTCCATTGAAAGAGAACTCACCACCTCCCATGGTAACCTGTTCCACTCATTGATCACCTTCACTGTCAAAAAGTTTTTTATAATATCTAATCTGTATATTTCTAGACCCTTATTAAGTCTCCTCTCAGCCTTCTTTTTTGCAAGCTAAACATTCCCAGATCCTTTAATCGTTGATCATAGGACATGATTTGCAGACTGCTCAACATCCTGTTAGCTCTTCTCTGAACTTGCTCCAGTTTATCTATGTCTTTTTTAAATCAGGGTGCCCAGAACTGGACACAGTATTCAAGATGAGGTCTGACTAAGGAAGAATAGAGGGGAATAATTACCTCATGTGATCTAGGGTCTATGCTTTTCTTAATACATCCCATAATTGTGTTTTCCTTTTTGCTGCTGCATCACATTGTTGACTCATGTTTAGTCTGTGATCTATTAGTATACCCAAGTCTTTTCACATATGCTGCTGTTTAGCCCAATTCCTCCCATTTTGTATGTGCTTTTTTCATTTTTCTTACCCAGATGTAGGACATTTTTTCTTGTTAATACCATTCTGTGAGTCACTGCCCACTGTTCAAGATTTTCTAGATCTGTTTGAATCCTCTCTTTTCTAGTATTAGCTATCCCTCCAAGCTTTGTGTCACCATCAAATTTGATATGTTTCCCCTCAATTCCCTCCTCTAAATCATTTATAAAAATATTGAACAACATTGGGCCCAGGACAGATCCTTGTGGCACCCCACATGACACATTCTTCTAGTTGGATATGATGCAGGCTTTTATGACCACTTTTTGAGGCCTTGAACATGTACGCCCAATCTCGCTAGAATGTAGGAACTCATTTCTTAATACAATCAATATACATGTAGGTCTCTAACTATAGGTTCAGATATAATTAAATTCCAGGAGCTTTGACCTTTATGAAACAACTTTATACTTTATTTTATGTGCTCAATACATCAAAGTTAAACAGTGCTCAAAGAGGATGCGTTTCGATCTTAGTTCAGACCTTAAAGGGGTTGTCCCGCGCCGAAACGGGTTTTTTTTTTTCAACCCCCCCCCCCCCGTACGGCGCGAGACAACCTCGATGCAGGGACGTAAAAAAAAAACCGCTCAGCGCTTACCTTAATCCCCGCGCTCCGGTGACTTCTATACTTACCGGCTGAAGATGGCCGCCGGGATCCTCTTCCTCCGTGGACCGCAGCTCTTCTGTGCGGTCCATTGCCGATTCCAGCCTCCTGATTGGCTGGAATCGGCACGTGACGGGGCGGAGCTACACGGAGCCCCATTGAAGAAAGCAGAAGACCCGGACTGCGCAAGTGCGTCTAATTTGGCCATTCGACCATTTTAGACGGCGAAAATTAGGCGGGCTCCATGGAGACGAGGACGCCAGCAGCGGAGCAGGTAAGTGAAAAACTTTTTATAACTTCTGTATGGCTCATAATTAATGCACAATGTACATTACAAAGTGCATTATTATGGCCATACAGAAGTGTATAGACCCACTTGCTGCCGTGGGACAACCCCTTTAATCTCTGACAAAGCAATAATACTCAGTAAGGACTCCACTAAATACTATATATTTATTTTAAATGAGGGTCCACCATTCCATTTACAAGTCTACAATACAGAGCTGATTTGTGTCTAAATACATGTATATAGCTGAGCTCTATTTCCCTGCGATAACAAATTATATAATTGTTCTTATATGTACAGCAACCAGGAAACTGCACATACATTTATACTGCATGATTTAAACTCAGAAATAGCTGTAAAAATCTGTATGCAGTGAGCAATCTCCCTTTGTAGTGGCTGAAGGTAGCAGCTATAACAATGTCAGAATTCTAAAATCATGTAAGGGTAGAGTTGGAAGGGACCTCCGGGGTCATCGGGTCCAACTCCCTGCTCAGTGCAGGATTCACTAAATCATCCCAGACAGATATCTGTCCAGCCTCTGTTTGAAGACTTCCCTTGAAGGAGAACTCATCACCTCCCATAGTAACCTGTTCCACTCATTGATCACCCTCACTGTCTAATATCTAATCTGTGTCTCCTCCCTTTCAGTTTCATTCTATTAATTTTGGTCTTGCCTTGTGCAAATGAGAATAGGACTGATCCCTCGGCACTGTGAAAGCCTGTCAGATATTTGTAGACAGCTATTAATTCTCCTCTTAGCCTTCCTTATTGCAAGCTAAACCTTCCCAGATCCTTTAACCGTTCCTCATAGGACATGATTTGCAGACCTCTCACCATCTTGGTTACTCTTCTCTGAACTTGCTCCAGTTTGTCTATATCTTTTTTAAAGTGGGGTGCCCAGAACTGGACACAGTATTCCAGATGAGGTCTGACTAAGTAGAGGGGGATAATTACCTCACATGATATAGACTTATATATTTCTTATATACATTCCAGAATTGTGTTTGCCTTTTTTGAATCACATTGTTGACTCATGTTCATTGTTGATCTATTAGTATACCCAAGTCTTTTTCACATGTGCTGCTGCTTAGCCCAATTCCTCCCATTCTGTATGTGCTTTTTTATCTTTCTTACCCAGATGTAGGACTTTGAATTTCTCCTTTTATATACCATTCTGTTAGTCGCTGCCCATTATTTAAGCTTGTCTAGATCTTTTTGAATCCTCTCTCTTCTCAAGTGTTAACTTTGTGTTGTCAACAAATTTGATCATTTTCCTCTCAATTCTCCCCTCTGGATCGTCTATAAAAATGTTGAACAACACTGGGCCAAGGACAGAGCCTTGTGGTATCCCACTTAACACATTCTTTCAATTGGATGCACAGCCATTTATGACCACTCTTTGAGTATGATCACTCAACAGTTGCTTTGTTAATCTCATATTTGGTCATTTTTTTCAATAGGTATGGTATGAGATACTTTGTCAAATGCTTTACTAAAGTCAAGATATACTACTGTGTTTCCCCCAAAATAAGACACTGTCTTATATTAATGTTTGTCCCAAAAGAGGCACAGTGTCTTATTTTCATGGAAGTCTTATACTTACCTAGCCAGCGGCATCCCAGTGCCTTGCATTGGTCTCCTGCACTGTGGCAGGCTACCATGTTCTCCATACTGACAGGATTCTCTTCCTGGTAACTAATGGGGCTTTGAATACCCCACCTCCAGCAAGTGAGTTCTGTGATTGGATCACGAGTGCTGCTGGCTCAGCCAATTAGAGCCGGCGCTCGATGAACCAATTACAGCCATTCAGTGATGTCACTCACTGAATGGCTGTCAATGATCGATTGCCAGCTCTGATTCCGTTACCAGTCTGCCGCAGCACCAGAGACCAGCACGAGGGACTGAGATGCTGCAGGTTAGGTGAGTATTGCTGTTTTTTTTTTTTTAATCTAGTGTAGCTAGGGCTTATCTTCGGGGGGGGGGGGGGTGTTATTTCAAGACCCCCCCCCCCCACATAAAAAACAAATAAAACAGGGTAGGGCGTATTATCAAGTAAGGTCTTATTTTGGGGGAAACACGGTATATCTACCACATTTTCCTGATCAACTCAGTCAGTTATTTTGTCATAGAAGGAAATTAGATTAGTCTGGCATGAATTGTTTGTTACAAACCCATGCTGGCTCTGGTCAATTACTCCATGATCATCCAAGTATTTGCATATATGCTGTTTAATAATTTGTTACATAATTTGTTCATAGATCTTTCCTGGTTTAGAAGTCGTGCTCACAGGTCTGTATTTTCCTGCACTCACCTTCTTCCCTTTTTTTTGAAGATAGGGATAATATTTGCCCTTTTCCAATCTTCTGTGGCTTCTCCTGTTCTCCTGTACTCAATACCTTGTTGAGTCCCATGTTTATACAAGACAACTATCACTAACCGCTCATTTGAGCCTCTTTTTTTGCCAATAGTTATCCAATGAAGAACTGCCCTTATCTCCAATGATCACAAGTGTCAGCTCTCTGATGACAATGGCTATCACCCATTTTTGTTTATTATTATTTTCCAGATCAGTATCCAGGACAAAGTTATCCCTCAAGACCCAAACCATACAGCATGCGGTCATCTGCTCCTAGATCATACAGCCTGCAGTCATCTGCACCTAGACCATACAGCCTGCAGTCCTCTGCACTTGTACCCATAGCTAAACCATACAGCCTCCAGTCATCTGCACCTGTATCAATACTTAAGCTATACAGCCTGCAGTCATCTGCACCTATACCCATACCTTAGCATGAAAATGGAGCATAGCTGCGCCTGAACGATGGAAATTTTCTCGCCTCGTCAGAGCACAGGAGTTTGAAAAAAGAGCTGGGAAGATATGTGCTGCCCAATCTTCCCCACACGATGTATTCACTACATATGAGGAAGATAGGGCATGTCCTATCTTTTATCATCTGTAGTATTCTTAGCTTAGATTTTCCAATAGTGAAAACAAAACCACTGAACTCATTTTAGAATCACAGCTGTATAAGAGGAGAAAAACACATCCATGTGTTCTTGCCCTTAGCTACACAGGCTGCAGTAATCTGCACCTATACCGTACCAAGACCATACAGCCTTCAGTCATCTGCACCTGTATGCATACCTAAAGCATACAGCCTGCAATCATCTGTACCTATAGACACAACTAAACCATACAACCTGCAGTCAGCTGTACCTGTACCCATACCTAATCCATGCAGCCTGCAGTCATCTGTACCTGTACCCTGCAGTCACCATACAGCCTGCAGTCACCTGCACTTTCATACTATTTATTGCATAAGTATAGAAATAGTATTATGCTAAATCACTATGAGAGTGTAGCCTAATACATTACATTATTTCCACACCAAATCACCATGTAACATACCAGGCCATGCTCTTATGGTAGTTTGGTGTGGAAATAAAAGTGATGCAAGCAATTTACTATGATGTTCTGCAGCATCTGCTGCAAGTAATATGATGTTCTGTGGCAATGACGGTGTGTATTATGTTGTTTGGGATGTGCGTATTATGTGCGTTTTGGGATTCTTCAAAGCGGAGAGTTTTTAAAAGAATTTCTGTTGCAGCTACAGTGTGTACCCCATTCCCCTGACTGGCAACAAAAGAGTGACTTTTTGGCTTCTGTCAGACCAATATACAACCTTTTTGATGTTTACCCGTAGAATTCCGCAGAAACTGCATTGCTACCTACCGCTACTGAGCTTAACTAATTAGCAGACTGTTTCTTCGGTTGAAGACAAATGAGATGTATTATATGTTTGGTTTTACAGATCCCCACCTTTGATAGAACATTGCCCACCTCCCTCGCTGCTGCCAAGGCTTAGAGGGAACATTTCCACTGGGTCCTGCTGCAAAAACTCTGGTGAGTTGAATTTCAATACTGCACACACATGGGTGTCTGCCCTGAGTCTCTGTGTAATATTGTAGGACATTGTTTCTTCACTTTCCCCCCTCCTCTTTCCCCGGGGTGGGGGAGAAGAAGCTATGCAACATCACATAGAGACTCAGAACAGACAGCAATGTGTGTGCATTATTGAAATCTACCCTCGTTGTAGCACAGGGCACAGAGGGTTCTATTACTGAATGGGGCACACGGTGCACATTACTGTGGTGGAAGGACAATGAAAAGTTGATTATGGGTTGCAGCAGAAGCATGTGGAAAGTGTGCAGAGTGATATAAAGTAGTGGTGGTGGTTTAAAGGTGTAAAATGCTCTGACAGGTTCCCTTAAATCCCTAGCAGTACTGGTGTATCTAGTCTCCACCAGCAGTTATGGGTGGAGACCTATGATTGTAGGGGTGGAGTTATAATCAACGCCCACAGCTGACCATTGGCTACCTGGATGGAAGGTGAAGAAAGCGCCAGACAGCCGCATGGGGGACAAGGAGATGTGACACATGGCAGGGGTCTGGGACAGAGACATTGGGGCCGGCAAGGTAGCAGCACGGCCGCCTTCAGCAATGGCAGCACACATTACAGCTGACATGGGAGGTCGGGGCGGTGACTGTCAGCGCATGAGTGCTGCGGGTTAGGGTCAGTCTGGTCCTGGTCCCAGGCACCCAGCACAGCGGCAGAGCGCAGCACCTGAGCGGGTTACAGGTGTTTGTCAGTCCGATCCTCGGCACATCAGCAGCTCCCATCTCCACTGTCACAGTCCCTGGTAGCCTGGCATGTGTCTGGTCACGTCCCCGTGGTCAGTATCCATGCTGGCCTCCTCTTTGTGCTCCCGACTCCACTGTCACTCTCCTCCTCGCTTGCCTCCAATGGATAGATGGATGGATGGCCGGCCGGCAAGTAACAGTGGGGATGGGACAGCAGAGACAAGAAGCCAAGCGGCAGCTAGGGGTGTGAGTGGAGAGTTTTCTCCAGCTAAAGCCGGTCTGCCCTAGCTGCTGGTGGAGACAAGATACATCATTAGCACCCCTAGCCACCCAGAGACATTTCATTTCCATTCCACCTTGAATTTTTAAGCTTTTCAATACATTATATGGTATGTTAAGTGGTGTCAATAAAAGCTGGCTGCAGTGCCACATGATCAAATTGGAAACAAATAAACTCCATTTGGCTAGTTTCACACAAGTGTATTACTGGCCTAAAACACATATTATATTGCAGGTATTTTTTTTTTTAACTAGCCTGTGAAAGTTCTTCCTAGTGATTTACCTAGTGTTTATCACTTTGATGGGAGGAAGTGAGGGCCCCCCAAAAAAATTTTGTTCAGGGCAAACCTAACAGGGCCTGTCTGTTCTTAATATTGGTTCATTTTAAAGGGTTGTCCACTTTTGCACTATTGATGTCCTATTCTCAGGATAGGCCATCAATCATTCATCGTCAGGGGTTTTGCTGCTCAAGATCCCGCCAATCAGCTATTTACTTGACTGATGTTAGTGTGTATGGAACCAGAAGCAGACCGCTCCGTACACTTAGTAGTGGCCAAAGTTGGAACTGCAGGCACAGCTCCCATTGAATTCAATGAGAACAGTATCTGCTATTTCAACCTGGGCAGCTGCAGGCTGTTGGCAGCTGTCTGCTTCCAGTTCCATACACCCTGAGAGCATCCCAGTTCAGAAGTAGACAACCCCTTTAACTACTTTGTAACTCTAGTTTATCTGCATCTTCCAAATGTTTTTCTTTTTATGTCTATAAATACAGCTTCCTATAAGTACAGTAATTATAATCCAAGTAGTCTTTACACATTACCTAATTAATTCTGAAAACGTTCGCTTTAAATGGCAATTTCTATATTTTAGGTTTATAATCATAACAAAATCCTCTTTAGATTCCCATTTTTATTATAATCTACTATTATTTCTAAACTATTCTCCAAAGCCATAAAAAGAGTTGATAAACTTGTATATCTCACATATGTTTTTATTTTATATCATTAGCATTTTATTATGTAAATCCGTTGATTTCATCTGAAACCCTTTATCTTGCATTATAATACATTGCAAATGAGGTTGTGTTCTCCGTAGTAATGAATATATGATTGGAATAAATGCTGTATATCTCCAAGGGGCCTTTAAATGGATGACAATTATGTTGAAGGCTATATAGCTGTCTTCATTTTTTGGGATAATAGCATAAAATAATAAGCAAATGACCTTTAGCATTTTTATCGGAGGGAAGAGGAAATGTAATATCGGTAATCTTTTTAATCACTGTTCTATGAATTGAGCATTAGAACCTCACAATTTTATTGTCCCATATGATGTCTCTAATTGTACAATAGCATACTCCTCTAGAAAAGTGTACTACGTTATCACTCAGTCTGCACTATGCCAGCAGAAAGTAATTGATTACTTGGCACAGAGATGAAAGAGACACCTCAGGCTTCGAGCCATGAATCATTACTGCATCATCATTTTACCCTTCCTGCTGCCACAATCCTGCATTACATTAGATTCAAGCATTGCAGCTTTTTAATAGTACAGATTGTAGTGCACAAATCCTGGACGTGTATGAGAGGCGAACCCTCTGGGTGGCTGCTATGTGTTTGTACTGCAGATTTCAAGCTATGTCAGTTTAATACCCTATAAATCATTTTGTTCAGATTTTATTTTTCTCTTTGAAAAAAAAACTGATGAAGAAAACATGACATATTAGAGAGAACTTTTTTTTATAACCTATACTGATAGAAATAAGTGTGCAACTGTTTTATACATGCAGCTATAAATATATACTGTATGTGATACGTTTGCAATTTGCTCAACAAACAGTACCATATGGTATCAAAATGTTTACTGTTGTTGTTTGTAGGACCGCAGGTACACAACTTTAGGATAAAGGGGTATTCTGGGCTTTTTAAACTGAAGACCTATCCACTGGATAGGTCATCAGTAGTTGACAGACGGAGGGACACTGCTATTGGCAGTGGTCAGAGGAGGAAGTTGGAGTGCTGGCTTTACTCCCATTGAAATCAGTGGGAGCGCTTAGCTGCTGATACACTTCCTGCTCAGGACAGTGTGGCATTCCCATTGATTTCAATGGGAGTGAGGCTGGATCTCCAACTTTCTCCTCTGTCCACTGGTGACAATGTCTGGAGCACTGCCTGCATAGTGGGCCAGACGATCAGCTGATGTATGGGGGTTCAAAAAAACATAACCCCATCCATGAACTACTGATGACCTATCCAGAGGATACCCCTTTAGCCCCTTAAGCCCCTTTTCCATTTTTGTTTTTATTCCTCACTTTTATAAAAACATTTCAATTTTTTTATCTTTCCATCAGCATAGCTGTCTGAGGGTCTGTTTTTTGAGGGACAAGTTCACACTTTTCAATGGCACTATTTAATGTACCATATACTGTACTGAAAACATTGAAAATTTCTAAGTGGAGTGAAATGAAAGAAAGAGCTAAATTATGCAATCTGGGGGCGGGGGGGGGGGGGGGGGGGGGGGTTACAACTTAGTAGCCGGAACCTCAGTGGGACTGTGTGTGATTCCAAATTTAATAGGGCTAAAGAAGGGGGTCTTTAATACCACACAACTCACGAAGGAGGAAATTACCTGAAAAACTGAGACCCCAAACTACTAGAGATGTGGACAACTTCCCAAAATATGCAGAAATATACCTTCATTGCTGCAATTTCTCCAACAATTTGTTGAGCAGTTAGGATATATTTTGGCTAGGTGAACTGGGGAATAGTACCAGCGTAAAGTGATTTTCATTAGTGCTTCCAAATGGAAGCTGCATTGATATGCTTTATGAATTAAGTAAAAAGCTTTTTTCCATTTTCTATCACTAATCAGAGTGGTTCTCTTTTCCATTTATTTATTTGGTATATCTTTTGGAAAGTTTCTCAGTTATTCTGTAGTGTATAAATAGGTTTTAAAACTTTAGTTTCTCTTAAAAATCTTAAATATAGTTGGGTTGCCTGAAAACAAAAAATGTTTATGTGTTTTTAGAAAATGATGGATTTGTAGATATTTATAGTGATCTGAAATCATCATAGTGATCTCCAACGGCTAGAAAATTACTGGAATGCCAAGATTTAATTGACTCTCCCTGTCATAGTTGTGCCAGTATAGTGACACCTAACAAAATCCACTTAGAGATTTTTAAAGTTTGGGATGGTATTGTTAGCTCAATATTCGCTAGTTGGTATGTTTTCAGGTGAGCCAAATATGACATAGTTCTGAATAGGATGGGAAGTAGTCGGTCTTTATTAGCTTGCGTCTCAATTTATAGTGTTAAGTAAAACAGAACATATTCTTGGGAAACTGGTGCTGATAACGTCAAGGTTGCCAATCTGGATCTCTTGTCTCAAGTTGCTTAATAATCAAGGTTGTTTAGTACATCTGCAAAGTTCTCGTAATGAAAAATGACAAAAATATGTTATTATAACATACTGAAGCAAAAAAAAAAAGGATACAAAATGGATACATATTTACTGCGCTCACGGTATATTGGAACAGCTCAAAGGCAATATATCCCGCTGGGAGAGTTCCTTGGGGTTTCACATGGTTGTGAAATATTTTCCACATTGTTAAGGAAGTTTGAGTTAGTAGAGAAAGAGAAAGTGATATATGTAATTGCCCCAAAGGTATTATAAGCAAACATATAATTGAAACAGGTGTCGCTAAATTATTTTCTACATGGATCCAATGTTTCTGGTATTTCGACCCCCAACAAAGAGCTAATTGAGAGATATGTGTAGCTAGGTAATAATCATAAATATATGGGAGACCTAGTCCTCCTGTTTCTCTATCCTTTGCGAACATTTTTTCACTAAGCAAGGTTTTCCGATGTGCCCAAATAAATTGTGTCAATGTTCTGTTTCTAGCTGTAAAAAAGAGTTTTGGCAGGGCAGTGGGAAGAGTATGGAACAAATATAGTATTTTAGGTATTAAAAACATTTTAAAGGCCATTAACCTCCCTAGACATGATATTTCACATTTAGAAAGTCTTAGGGATTCTTCTTGTATAACGTTTAGTATGGGTTCATAATTAGATCGGTATAGGTTTTGGTGTAAAGTGTGGTGGCTAGATATTTGATACCCTTGTATCGACAAATAAATGAGTCTTTGTTTTGGAGATAGTGTAATGTATCTTCAGATAAGTTTAGAGGTAAATGCTGAGATTTTTGTGTGTTTATTATATAATAACAGATCTTACCAAAATCTTCAATAGTCCCGAATGCAGTATCTAGAGAGTGTATAGTGTCTGTTCATTTCAGTATGATATCATGTGCATTTCAATGATATCATATATATGCAGTCTCCAATTTGGATCCCCTTATGTAAAGGTATTCCCTTAGGGCCTGAGCTAGAGGTTCTAATGAGAATATGAAAATCAATGCGGAGAGTGGACATCCTTGTCTAGTTCCAGTTGTGATATTGAATTCTGTTGATAAAGCCCCATTGGTAAAAACACGAGCTGAAGGTTTGGAACGTAGGGCAGATACTGGTTGAAAAAAAGATCCCCCAAAACCCAGTTTGTTTTAAGCTGCAAATGCATATGTCCAGTTTATGCGGTCAAATGCTTTTTCCGCATCTAAAGATATTAATACCATGGGGAATTTCCTATATTAAATGAAATGTGTGATATTTAGTATTCTTCTGGTGTTATCTGTAGCTTGACGGCCTTTCACAAACCCCACATGGTCTCCCCGAAGTTAGGATGGTAAATTGGATGCCAATCTAGAGACTAATATTTTGGCATAAATTTTAATGTCTGTATTTAATAGTGAAATGGGTCAAAAGTTTTTACGGTTGTTTGGGTTTTTAAGAAAAAGCTTGTTGATTTTCTTTTGGGAAGGGCCCTTCCGTAACTGCTTATTGAAAAGCTTTGTGCATAAATTGAGACAAGATGGCACGGAAAGTTTTATAGTAAGCATTTGTGAGGCCATCTGCATCTGGTGATTTACCCACCAGTAAAGAGTTAATATGTTCAAGCACTTCTTTTTCTGTAATTGGGGAGTCGAGGGATTCATTTTGTGCTACGGAGAGAATAAGAAGATTGATTTTTTTTGTAAAAAGTTTTAAATATGGTGAGCTACACTTAGAAATGTGAAATAGTTATATAGTGCTAGGTAGCGGTCTGAATAACGCCGGGCTCACACAGCCGTAGGTGGAATCAGCTTGCGGAAGCCCGCAGCGGATCCCAGCTGTGAGCCCGGCTGTGACCCTGTGTACGGCCGCGTAATGTACTGCGCATAACTGCGTACTCACACAGGCGGTCATACGCAGTATATATTTTTTTTTTTGTTTGTATTTTCCGCACCGTCGCTTAGCGATGACGCGGGTACCCGCAGCCCGTATACAAGGTAGTTGCGTATGGGCTGCGGGTATATCCGCGACCATGGAGCACAATGGGCTCTATGTTGCGGATATCCGCGGTAAAATAGAACCTGCTGCGTTCTCTTTTCTGCGAGTGGATTACGCAATTCCGACCCACTAATGTGAGCGGAATTGGGTAATCCAATGCGATTGATCTGCGTATTACCGCGGATCAGAAGCATGCGGAATCCGTAATTCCTATCCGGTCATGTGAGACCGACCTAAGGTAGATCGCTACCTTTTTTTCACGTGACCGGGGACCGCCCAACGAGGCCACCCGTCACTGCTCCAGGCTCTCGGCGACCGTTGGTCGCTGGGAGCAAGGAGATTTTAAATTTCCTGGGCTCCCCGACTCCTGCGCATGTGTCCGATGTTTTGCCGGCGGTCGCATGCGCAGAATCCGGGAACGTTCACGGAAGAAGATTGTGTCGGGGCGCAAATACGGAGGCCTCCGGCAAAAAGTTTCATCTCCTCTCACCGATCGCATCAGTGAGGGGAGATGAACCTTCACCTTTTTTTTACTTTTACGTGATCGCCATTATCCATTGGATAACGGCGAACACGTGATCAGGAACCGCTCACCGCGGCCCCCCGTGAAATCTCCAGGCTCTCGGCTAAGTTTTGTAGCCAGGAGCAGGGAGATTTTAAATTAGCACGGCTTTTGCGCATGCACCTGCCATATTGGCGACGGGCGCGTGCGCAGAAGCTGGGGTAAGGTCCGCGGATAAATCCGCGGGCCTTAGGTACGTCATTTCATCCTCCCTCACGGATATGATCCGTGGGGGGAGATGAAACGCAAGTTTTTTAAACTTTTTTAAACTTTTTTTATTTAACTTTTTGCACTTTTTTTTTTTACTTTTTACCCCTTTTTTTTATTTTTATTTTTAAACTTTTTGCACTTTTTTTTTAACTTTACATGATCACTGTCATCCATTGGATGACAGTGATCATGTCCCCAGTGACATCCCTCTGCTCTTGGCTACACATGGCAGCCAAGAGCAGAGGGATTTTGAATTTCCCGGGGCTCGAGCCCCTCTGTGCACGCGCCCGATGTCAATCATCGGGCGCGCATGCGCAGACGGGGATTTCGGGTCCCGGGACATCGGGACATCGCAGAGGACCGGGGGTGAGTATTTTCACCTCCCCTCATGGATCCGATCCATGAGGGGAGGTGAAACCTTACTTTTTTTTAACTTTTTCAACTTTTTCGCGATCGCCGCTATCTAATCGATAGCGGCGATCGCGGGCCCGGGGACCGCTCGCAGCGGTCCCCGGTAACACCTCCTGGCTCCCGGCTACCTTCAGGAGCCGGGAGCCAGGAGATTTTAAATTTGCCGGGGGCTCCCGGGCTTCTGCGCATGCGCGTGACGTCATCGTCGGGCGCGCATGCGCAGAAGGCCGCCGGCGGGTCCGGGAGGACGAGATCTCCGTGGGACACCGCCGACAAGCCGGGTAAGTAATTTCAGCTGCCCTGGTGGAGCCGATCCAGCAGGGCAGCTGAAGAACTAACTTTTTTGACAGTTTTCTTTACTTTTTTGCGATCGGCGCTAGCCATTGGCTAGCGCCGATCGCAATGCCGGGGGGGACTGCCCGCATCCTGGGATGACAGCTCCATGCTGTCGGCTACCTGCGGGCACCGACAGCATGGAGCTGTCACGTCCTCAGGCAAGTGGGCATTAATCCAAAGAGGATGCATAAAACTACGTCCTCTAGGATTAAGGCCCACTTTCTGAGGACGTAGTTTCCCGATGGGGCAGTCGTTAAGGGGTTAAACCTAATATATATGGGATCCAGGATTTAAGATGTTGAGCTTTGAGACGAGAAGCTAGTAATTTCCCATACTTGTTGTTTTGTGAGTAATATTGAGTTTTAATTATTTTTCGTTTTCTCTTGTAATTTTGGAGCAGTATATCATAGAGTTTATATCTATGTTAAAATAGTTCCTCTGCTTCCTGTGGTGTTTGTGTAGATTTATTTTGTATTTCAAAGGCTTTCATTTTATCAAATGTGTCTTCTAGAAGCCTATTTTAACATAATGACATAATTTTATTAATTAACTTTTTATGTAAGCTTTATGAGCATTGTTCAGGACATGAGAATTTATTTCAGGGGATGTGTTAATGTTGAAATATTCCTTTATGTCATTTTCAAGACTGGTCTTGTGTTTTGGCTGAGCTAGTAAAAAGTCTTTTATGCGCAACAAATATGTTGGTGGAGGGTTATGTTACTCTTCGATATGGTTTAGGATATTGCAGCATGATCGGACCAAGTAATAGTCTCAATTGTTGAATCTTGGAATAGCGACAATAAATTAATATCAATTATAAACATGTCGATCCATGAGGAGCTATTTTGGACTTGTGAATGGAAGGAATAATCCTTTTCCTAATTAAGCATAGCTCGCCAAGCATCAAAGAGCTGCTCCCTCCACCATAGATCACCCAAGGATTGGACATGTCTGCAGTTTACAAAATGTAATGTTCTCAGTAAGAAAAAACAAGTAATCTTGTAGATATGATACCTTTTAATGGCTAACAAAAATACATGATGCTGTTGCAAGCTTTTGGATCTCTCAGGATCCTTCCTCAGGCAGAATGAAACAGATGTGGCATATCTATTTATCTATTTATCTATCTATCTATCTATCTATCTATCTATCTATCTATCTATCTATCTATCTATCTATCTATCTACACAAATGTATACACATGAAAAGTCGCAGACATAGCAAGGCTAATTTGCACTTAAAACAATACCAGAGGAGATGAGCAGACAATTAAATACTTAATTAGTCCCCTGGTAAGAAATGTGACAGTTTTATGTTCTCTAAATTGGTGTTAGGGGGTTTCAGGCCTGTGTTTTATCTCTTCTGCAAATAAGAGAGGTCTGTAAGCTTGCAATAACATCATGCATTTTTGTTAGCCATCAAAAGGTATTATATCTACAAGATTACTTGGTTTCTCTTACTGAGAACAATGACATTTTGCTCTACTGGCTAACACGGTACCAAACCTTTTTTTTTTTTGCAGTTTGCAAGTCGTGTCTATGCTAACATCTGAAACTGCATTAAAATCTCCACTAATAAGTAGTTTGCCTTGTTTTAGCTTTGAATGGATACAGGGAATCTTTGTTTTTTATTTGGAACATAAATACAAACTGTTGTGTAAACCACATTATTTATGGAACAGACCAAGATCACATATCTACCTTGAGAGTCTGATTCCTCTTTAATAAGCTGAAAGTCAGCAGAATTTTCTATCGCAATTAATACCCCCCTAGATTTGGAATTGAGGTGCCACAATCCTGTCCAGACAGAAATACATGCGTGCCCATGATGACAGGAATAGTCCTGCTATCATGAGTGTTGCCTTTGTAGCCCATGAGATCAATGCAGTGGTGGCTTTGTGAGTAGACTGTGGGAGGACAGTGAAGTATGTGAGTCATATCCCCAGATTCAGTATCTTCAGTTTCTGGGGCTCATAGGACCTGACAGATTGCCTTTAAACGTGAGTCAGCAAATTACTGTGATACCTTCCAATGCAGGTTTATAAGCTGAATGTCAAATTCAGATTTTGCTGAGGATTGTGCTTCAGATTCACTTAGGATCTTACTCTCTCTGCATTGTAAAAGTAAAATCCATAGTAGATATTAGGTATTTCTACAACAAAATGAGCATACCGCTGCTTTGAAATTCCACAGCATGAATGTTTTCAAGAAAAATTTCTGCTACATGTGGATTGCATTTTCTCAACTCCATCTACATGTATTGTACGGTAATCTGCTATGGTTTTCGATATATAATCAGCACCACAAATACGCAGCAAATCCACGTTGTCTGAATGCATGCTAAAGATATTGTCATGTACAAGAGCACCACACTCAGCATGGTCGCAGGGTGACGTTCACACTGAACACAATAATTATACACCACGCAATGCAGGACAGTGAGCACCAGTCAAGGAAGGTGGAAAAACCTGTCCCTTACAAAACAGGGAGGTGAGGAGCCCCTGTCTGCAAGCAGAGTTATTGTCCTGATAAGGACAGCCCCGCTGTCTTCTTCTATGCCTTGACTATCCCTATCGGAACCCCTGGAGAGATGTACTGACACTGCAATGCAAAACAATAAAAGTAACCAAAAAACAACAGAAATGATACAGCAGCACTTATCTAAACTTGGAAGCTTTTCACCTAGGCTAGAGGCATTCACCTACTCCAAGCTCTCCTCTAGACAACAGAATAAGCATCAAGGAGGAAAGGGAGGGGTATGAATATAAAGTGCTTCACACCTGGAAGAACAACTATAGAACCACACCCCTAACCCTCTCCCAGGTATGAATAATAGTAAGCATGCAACCATGCAGTATATAGAGAGATAGCAACAAGCAATCTCTGCACAATGTGCATTAACTCCTGTCCTGCATACAGTGCACCAGGTTTGACCCTGCGTCGCGGCAACCATGCCATGACACTGTCGCGACCAACTAGCTGTGACAGCTATGCATTTTACTTGTAAATGTATAAAGTAAGTCACAATTTAACTCCCTTATATAACCTTTGCTCTTTTCCCCAATCTAGCTCTGAGCTGATGTGTCTCTGAAAAAAATGTCTCCAAAACTCTTAACTAGAGATGAGCGAACGTACTCGTCCGAGCTTGATACTCGTTCGAGTATTAGCGTGTTCGAGATGCTCGTTACTCGTGACGAGTACCACGCGATGTTCGAGTTACTTTCACTTTCATCTCTGAGACGTTAGCGCGCTTTTCTGGCCAATAGAAAGACAGGGAAGGCATTACAACTTCCCCCTGCGACGTTCAAGCCCTATACCACCCCCCTGCAGTGAGTGGCTGGCGAGATCAGGTGTCACCCGAGTATAAAAATCGGCCCCTCCCGCGGCTCACCACAGATTTGTTATGACATAGAGGAGGGAAAGTGCTGTTGGTGCCGGAGCTGCTATAGGGAGAGTGTTAGGAGTATTTTTGGCTTCAAGAACCCCAACGGTCCTTCTTAGGGCCACATCTAACCGTGTGCAGTACTGTGGAGGCTGCTTTTTGCAGTGTTGTACTTTTTTTTTTTTTTGTATATCGACCGTGCAGAGCATTGCGCCCTGCAGTAATTATACATACTCCAGGGCCAGTAGTGGTGAGGCAGGGACAGAAGACATATATTGTGAGGCAGGGACAGAATACATATATTGTGAGGCAGGGACAGAAGACATATATTTATTGAATATAGGCAGTGGGCCTTTGCAAAAACATTTGGGGAAAAAAATCTATTTGGGCTGCCTGTGACTGTCCTCAGTGTACTGGGTCTGTGCTGGGTGTAGTTGTCCTCCTAATTCATACGCAGCCAGCTAAGTGTTACAGCAGGCTTGCGCAAAATTATTTCCTGGCTCTGTGTTGGCTGTTAAATTACCGCTGTATTCCAGTCCACAGTGCAACAGTCTGCAGTTATTTTACATACTCCAGGGCCAGTAGTGGTGAAGCAGAGAGAGAAGACATATACAGTGTATATAGGCAGTGGGCCTTTCCAAAAACATTTGGGGAAAAAAATCTATTTGGGCTGCCTGTGACTGTCCTCAGTGTACTGGGTCTGTGCTGGGTGTAGTTGTCCTCCTAATTCATACGCAGCCAGCTAAGTGTTACAGCAGGCTTGCGCAAAATTATTTCCTGGCTCTGTGTTGGCTGTTACATCACCGCTGTATTCCAGTCCACAGTGCAACAGTCTGCAGTTATTTTACATTGTCCAGGGCCAGTAGTGGTGAGGCAGGGACAGAAGACATATTTAGTGTATATAGACAGTAGGCCTTTCCAAAAACATTTGGGAAAAAAAATCTATTTGGGCTGCCTGTGACTGTCCTCAGTGTACTGGGTCTCTGCTGGGGGTAGCTGTCCTCCTAATTCATGCGCAGCCAGCTAAGTGTTACAGCAGGCTTCCGCAAAATTATTTCCTGGCTCTGTGTTGGCTGTTACATCACCGCTGTATTCCAGTCCACAGTGCAACAGTCTGCAGTTATTTTACATACTCCAGGGCCAGTAGTGGTGACGCAGGGACAGAAGACATATACAGTGTATATAGGCAGTGGGCGTTTGCAAAAACATTTTGGGAAAAAAATCTATTTGGGCTGCCTGTGACTGTCCTTAGTGTTCTGGGTCTGTGCTGGGTGTAGTTGTCCTCCTAATTCATACGCAGCCAGCTAAGTGTTACAGCAGGCTTGCGCAAAATTATTTCCTGGCGTTCCGTAAGCGAAGTCAGCCTCCAACCACAGGCCAATAAGCGGCACATTTAATTACAGCGTTCTGTTTCTGCACTACTGGTAATACACCATGCTGAGGGGTACGGGTAGGCCTATAGGACGTGGACGCGGGCGAAGACGCGGAGGCCCAAGTCAGGGTGTGGGCACAGGCCGAGCCAGTGCGGTGGCCAGGGGTAGAGACAGGGCCAGGCCGAATAATCCACCAACTGTTTCCCAAAGCGCCCCCTCGCGCCATGCCACCCTGCAGAGGTCAAGGTGCTCTACGGTGTGGCAGTTTTTCACAGAGACGCCTGACGACCGACGAACAGTGGTGTGCAACCTTTGTCGCGCCAAGATCAGCTGGGGAGCCACCACCACCAGCATGCGCAGGCATATGATGGCCAAGCACCCCACAAGGTGGGACGAAGGCCGTTCACCGCCTCCGGTTTGCACCACTGCCTCTCCCCCTGTGCCCCAACCTGCCACTGAGATCCAACCCCCCTCTGAGGACACAGGCACTACCGTCTCCTGGCCTGCACCCAAACCCTCACCTCCGCTGTCCTCGGCCCCATCCAGCAATGTCTCTCAGCGCAGCGTCCAGACGTCGCTAGCGCCACTGTTTGAGCGCAAGCGCAAGTACGCCGCCACGCACCCGCACGCTCAAGCGTTAAACGTGCACATTGCCAAATTGATCAGCCTGGAGATGCTGCCGTATAGGCTTGTGGAAACTGAGGCTTTCAAAAGCATGATGGCGGCGGCGGCCCCGCGCTACTCGGTTTCCAGTTGCCACTACTTTTCCCGATGTGCCGTCCCAGCCCTGCACGACCACGTCTCCCGCAACATTGTACGCGCCCTCACCAACGCGGTTACTGCCAAGGTCCACTTAACAACAGACACGTGGACAAGCACAGGCGGGCAGGGCCACTATATCTCCCTGACGGCACATTGGGTGAATTTAGTGGAGGCTGGGACAGAGTCAGAGCCTGGGACCGCTCACGTCCTACCCACCCCCCGAATTGCGTGCCCCAGCTCGGTTCTGGTATCTGTGGCGGTGTATGCTTCCTCCACTAAACCACCCTCCTCCTCCTCCTCCTCCTACGCAACCTCTGTCTCGCAATCAAGATGTGTCAGCAGCAGCACGTCGCCAGCAGTCGGTGTCGCGCGGCACGGCAGCACAGCGGTGGGCAAGCGTCAGCAGGCCGTGCTGAAACTACTCAGCTTAGGAGAGAAGAGGCACACGGCCCACGAACTGCTGCAGGGTCTGACAGAGCAGACCGACCGCTGGCTTGCGCCGCTGAGCCTCCAACCGGGCATGGTCGTGTGTGATAACGTCCGTAAGCTGGTGGAGGCTCTGCAGCTCGGCAGCCTCACGCACGTGCCATGCCTGGCCCATGTCTTTAATTTGGTGGTTCAGCGCTTTCTGAAAAGCTACCCACACTTGTCATACCTGCTCGGAAAGGTGCGCCGGGTCAGCGCACTTTTCCGCAACTCCAAGACGGACGCTGCCACCCTGCGGACCCTGCAACATCGGTTTAATCTGCCAGTGCACCGATTGCTGTGCGACGTGCCCACACGGTGGAACTCTACGCTCCACATGTTGGCCAGGCTCTATGAGCAGCGTAGAGCTATTGTGGAATACCAACTCCAACATGGGCGGCGTACTGGGAGTCAGCCTCCTTAATTCTTTACAGAAGAGTGGGCCTGGTTGGCAGACATCTGCCAGGTCCTTGGAAACTTTGAGGAGTCTACCCAGATGGTGAGCGGGGATGCTGCAATCATTAGCGTCACCATTCCTCTGCTATGCCTCTTGAGAAGTTCCCTGCAAAGCATAAAGGCAGACGCTTTGCACTCGGAAACGGAGGCGGGGGAAGACAGTATGTCGCTGGATAGTCAGAGCACCCTCATGTCTATATCTCAGCGCATTGAGGAGGAGGAGGAGGGGGAGGAGCATGAGGAGGAGGGGGAAGAGACAGCTTGGCCCACTGCTGAGGGTACACATGCTGCTTGCCTGTCATCCTTTCAGCGTGTATGGCCAGAGGAGGAGGAGGAGGAGGAGGAGGAGGAGGAGAAGGAGGATCCTGAAAGTAATTTTCCTAGTGAGGACAGCCATGTGTTGCGTACAGGTACCCTGGCACACATGGCTGACTTCATGTTAGGATGCCTTTCTCGTGACCCTCGCGTTACACGCATTCTGGCCACTACGGATTACTGGGTGTACACACTGCTCGACCCACGGTATAAGGAGAACCTTTCCACTCTCATACCCGACGAGGAAAGGGGTTCCAGAATGATGCTATACCACAGGGCGCTGATGGACAAACTGATGGTAAACTTCCCATCTGACAGCCCTAGTGGCAGAAGGCGCAGTTCCGAGGGCCAGGTAGCAGGGGAGGCGCGGATAAAAGGCAGCATGTACAGCACAGGCAGGGGAACACTCTCTAAGGCCTTTGACAGCTTTCTGGTCCCCAGTCAAGGCTGAGTCGGCGGGAGCACTGTAAAAGGATGGTGAGGGAGTACGTAGCCGATCGCACGACCGTCCTCGGTGACGCCTCTGCCCCCTACAACTACTGGGTGTCGAAGCTGGACACGTGGCCTGAACTCGCGCTGTATGCCCTGGAGGTGCTTGCTTGTCCTGTGGCTAGCGTCTTGTCAGAGAGGGTGTTTAGTGCGGCTGGGGGAATCATCACGGATAAGCGTACCCGCCTGTCAACCGACAGTGCCGACAGGCTTACACTCATGAAGATGAACAAAGCCTGGATTTCCCCAGACTTCTCTTCTTCACCAGCGGACACTAGCGATACCTAAGCAATAGGTAGGCTGCACCCGCGGATGGAAGCATCGTTCTCTATCACCATCAAAAACGGGGACCTTTTTGCTTCATCAATCTGTGTATAATATTCCTCCTCCTCCTCCTGCTCCTCCTCCTGAAACCTCACATAATCACGCCGAACGGGCAATTTTTCTTAGGCCCACAAGGCTCAGTCATATAATTTTTGTAAACAATTTTTAAACGTTTCAATGCTCATTAAAGCGTTGAAACTTTCACCTGAACAAATTTTTATTTTAACTGGGCTGCCTCCAGGCCTAGTTACCAATTAAGCCACATTAACCAAAGCAATTAATGGGTTTCACCTGCCCTCTTGGTTGGGCATGGGCAATTTTTCTGAGGTACATTAGTACTGTTGGTACACCAATTTTTTGGGGCCCTCGCCTACAGTGTAATCCAGTTAATTTTTAGCCCACCTGCATTACAGCTGACGTTACATCAGCTGTGTTTGGCACTGCAATGGGATATATTCATGTACCGCTGGTGGGTTCCATGGAGCCACTCATGCCGTGGGTCCACACGGAGTTGTAACTGCATGTGTCCACTTCTAAAGAACCCCAGTCTGACTGGGGCATGCAGTGTGGGCCGAAGCCCACCTGCATTAAGCACGACATTACCTCAGCTGTGATGGGCAATGCAATGGGATATATTTATGTACCACCGGTGGCTTCCTGGCACCCACCCATGCTGTCGGTCCACACGGAGTTGTAACTGCATGTGTCCACTTCTAAAGAACCCCAGTCTGACTGGGGCATGCAGTGTGGGCCGAAGCCCACCTGCATTAAGCACGACATTACCTCAGCTGTCATGGGCAATGCAATGGGATATATTTATGTACCGCCGGTGGCTTCCTGGCACCCACCCATGCTGTCGGTCCACACGGAGTTGTAACTGCATGTGTCCACTTCTAAAGAACCCCAGTCTGACTGGGGCATGCAGTGTGGGCCGAAGCCCACCTGCATTAATCACGACATTACCTCAGCTGTGATGGGCAATGCAATGGGATATATTTATGTACTGCCGGTGGGTTCCAGGGAGCCACCCATGCTGTGGGTGCACACGGAATTCCCATTGCGGAGTTGTACCTGGCTGTGACTATTTATAAAAAAACGCGGTCTGACTCGGGCATGCAGACACCTTGACAGAATGAATAGTGTGTGGCACATAGGCTCCCCATTGCTATGCCCACGTGTGCAGCTCCTGATGGAGGTGGCACAGGATTGGATTTCTCATTGCTTCTGTACAGCATTGTGGGCTATCGCCCTGCCCCTTTTAAAGAGGGTCGTTGCCCTCTGCAGTGTGTTCCTGCGGTTCCTCCTCATGGCAGACGCACTCATAAATAGACATGAGTGTGACGTGGCATGAGGGCAGCTGAAGGCTGCGCAGGGACAGTTTGGTGTGCGCTGTGGACACTGGGTCGTGCGGTGGGGGGGGGGGGGGGTTGGGCAGCATGTAACCCAGGAGAAGTGGCAGCGGAGTGTCATGCAGGCAGTGATTGTGCTTTGTTGGAGGTAGTGTGGTGCTTAGCTAAGGTATGCCATGCTAATGAGGGCTTTTCAGAAGTAAAAGTTGTTGGGAGGGGGGGGCCCACTCTTGCCGCTATTGTGGCTTAATAGTGGGACCTGGGAACTTGAGATGCAGCCCAACATATAGCCTCTCGCCTGCCCTATCCGTTGCTGTGTCGTTCCCATCACTTTCTTGAATTGCCCAGATTTTCACAAATGAAAACCTTAGCGAGCATTGGCGATATACAAAAATGCTCGGGTCGCCCATTAACTTCAATGGGGTTCGTTACTCGAAACGAACCCTCGAGCATCGCGATAATTTCGTCCCGAGTAACGAGCACCCGAGCATTTTGGTGCTCGCTCATCTCTACTCTTAACCCTATAACTGCTATAGCATAGTGCATTTTTTAATAGAAAAACAAGCCACTACCCGAAATATCATATACAGCATTGTAAAACATTATAAACGAAGCCTGTTTGCGCCTTAGTGATGGACCCAAATTTTGGAAATCTGACATTTGTCACTTTAACAGAGAATAACTTCATAAAGGTTTTTCTTCTATGGATTGCTTATGTTCAGAATAATAACTCCGCAAATGTCCTCAAATTCGATACCCTGTTTGTCCTGTGTTCAGAAACATACCCATTGTGGCCTTAATATTATGTCTGTATGAATAAAGAGGCCAAAACCCAAAGGGGTAACATAGTAACATAGTTCGTTAGGCTGAAAAAAAAAAACCAAGAGCAGAAGCCAAATAGCCCTTTTGGGGAAAAAAATTCTTTTCCGACTCCCTAATGGCACTCAGACTGTTCCCTGGATCAACCCCTAATATTTCCTACCTACCTGTAACCCGGATTAACAATTGACCTAAGATTTATAACCTATAATATCCTTCCTCTCCAGAAAGACATCAAGTCCCCTTTTAAACTCCTCTATGAATTTTGCCATCACCACTTCCTCCGGCAGAGAGTTCCACAGTCTAACTGCTCTTACAGTAAAGAACCCCTTTCTATTTTGGTGATAAAACCTGCTTTCCTCTAAACGCAACAAATGCCCTCTTGTTACCGTCGCAGTCCTTGGTGTAAACAGATCATGGGAGAGATCCTTGTATTGTCCCCTCATGTATTTATACATAGTTATTTGGTCGCCCCTTAGCCTTCTTTTTTCTAGAGTAAATAATCCCAATTTGGATAGCCTCTCTGGGTATTCCAGTCCCTTCATTCCATGTATTAGTTTAGTTGCTCTTCTTTGAACCCCCTCCAGTACTGTAACATCTTTCCTGAGCACCGGTGACCAGAACTGTGCGCAGTATTCTATGTGGGACATGACTAGTGCCTTATATAATGGAAGGATAATGTTCTCGTCCTTCGCCCCTATACCTCTTTTAATACACCCCTAGACTTTATTTGCCTTTGCAGCAGCTGACTAGCATTGGTTACTCCAGTTTAGTCTACTATCCACTAATACCCCCAGGTCCTTTTCCATATCACTTTTCCCTAGCGGTACTCCATTAATTGAATATTGGTGACATCCGTTTTTGCTGCCCATGTGCATAGTCTTACATTTATCAACATTGAACTTCATTTGCCATTTTTCTGCCCAAGCCCCCAGCTTATCCAGGTCCGTTTGTAGCCGCACATTGTCCTCTGTTGCATTAATTATATTGTATAATTTTGTGTCATCTGCAAATATTGATATTTTGCTGTGCAGCCCCTCTATCAGGTCGTTGATAAATATATTGAACAGAATGGGGTCTAATACTGAACCCTGTGGCACCCCGCTAGCGACTGTGGTCCAATCAGAGTACGAACCATTTATTACCACTAGAGATGAGCGAGCACCAAAATGCTCGAGTGCTCGTTACTCGAGTCGAACTTTCAGTGATGCTCGAGAGTTCGTTTCGAGTAACGAACCCCATTGAAGTCAATCGGCGACTCGAGCATTTTTCTATATGACTGGTGCTCCGCTAAGGTTTTCATTTGTGAAAATCTTACCAAATCACCAAAGTCATGTAAAAAACACAGAAATGGATAGGGCAGGCGAGGCAACATGCAGGGCTGCATTTCGGGCTCCGAGGTCTCACTATTAAGCCACAATAGTGGCAAGAGTGAGACACCCCCCGCACTGTCAGCATAAAGATCGTTCTCCAGTAACAGCTGTGGCAGAGAAGAACGATGTTAGCCCATTGAATTCAATGGAGCCGGCAATACAGCCGGCTTCATTGAAAGCAATGGGCTGCCGGCGAGCGTGGGATGAATTTTCGGGAAGGGCTTAAAAATATAAGCCCTTACCTGAAAATCATCCTAAAATGTGTAAAAAAAAAAAATGCATACTCACCTTTCCGCTGCAGCCGGAGTTCAGCCGCGTCTGGCCGGCAGTTCTCCTGAACTGCTTTCTGTAGTATTCAGCAGGTGGGGATTTAAAATCCCCGCCTGCTGAATGAGCTGCCTCTGATTGGTCACAGCCTCACCAATCAGAGGCAGCTCTCACTCACCCATTCTTGAATTCATGAATGGGTGAGTGAGTGCTTCCTCTGATTGGCTCAGCGCAGGGATCAATCAGGGGCAGCTCTCAGCTGAATGACAACTGAGAGCTGCCCCTGATTGGTCCCTGCGCTGAGCCAATCAGAGGCAGCAATCACTCAGAATGGGTGAGTGAGAGCTGCCTCTGATTGGTGAGGCTGTGACCAATCAGAGGCAGCTCATTCAGCAGGCGAGGATTTTAAATCCTTGGCTGAATACCACTCACAGCAGTTCAGGAGAACTGCCGGCCGCGGCTGAACTCCGTCTGCCGGGACAAGCATCAAGCTCGGACGAGTATGCTCGCTCATCTCTAATTACCACCCTCTGCTTTCTCTTATTGAGCCAATTATTTACCCAATTACACACGTTTTCACCCAATCCGAGCTGTCTCATTTTGTATATTAGCCTATTATGTGGCACGGTGTCAAATGCTTTATAGAAGTCCATATATACGAGATCAATAGATTCTCCCAGGTCCAGTCTAGAGCTTACTTCCTCGTAGAAACTGATCAGATTTGTCTGACATGAGCGACCCTTCATGAATCCATGCTGGTGAGGAGTTATTCCCTTGTTCTCCTTGAGGTACTCATCGATGGCGTCTCTCAGAATCCCCTCAAAACTTTTTCCCATTACTGAAGTGAGACTTACTGGCCTGTAGTTACCAGGCACACTTTTGCTCCCCTTTTTGTAAATTGGAACCACGTTGGCAATGCGCCAATCCAATGGTACTACACCGGTCTTGATGGTATCTAGAAATATTAGATATAGCGGCCTAGCTATCTCGTCACTTAGTTCCCTTAGTATCCTTGGGTGTATTCCATCTGGGTAGCCAGTTGCTTTGATAATAAACATTTTTCTTGCAGGTGTTCTAGGCCCCATAGCACACTTGTGGAGCCCTTGAGCGGCCAAAACAGTGGAGAACCCCCACAAATGACACCATTTTGAAAACTAGACCCTTAACAAATTCATCATAGTTATTAAATGAATCTAAGCAAAGCAGAAGGAAAAAAGAATGATTTTCTTTTTTTTTTGGCAATTGTCATTTAAAACAGTTTTTTTTTTTGTACAGCACACATATGAATGAAGACTTTCACCACAAAATGGATCACCCTGTTTGTCCCATGTTCAGAGACTTACCCATTTTGGCCCTAATCCTATGCCCGTATGCACAACGGGGCCCAAACTGAAAGAAGCATTAAACTTCAACTATTTTTTTAACTTTTATGTGATCGCCGTTATCCATTAGATGACAGTGATCACATGACTGGGGACCGCTCACCGCTACCCTTGATCACTGCTCCAGGCTCTCGCCTACCTTTAGTAGCCAGGAAAAAAGAGATTTTAAATCTCCCGGGCCCTCCCCAGCTTCTGTACTGGGCACACGTGCAAAGCCCAGCGTCAGGTCCTGGAAGACCAGAATGCCATCACGGAGAACCATCGCGGAGGACAGGGGTGAGTACTCTCAGCTCCCCTCATGGATCCAATTTGTGAGGGGAGCTGAAACTAACTTTTTTTACTTTCTATTTACTTTAATGCGATCGCGTGACCGGGGGTTGGATATCCTAGCCCCCCATGACAACTCCAGGTTGTCGGCTACCTTTGGTAGCCATCAGCAGGGAGTTGCCACGTCCACAGCTCGCAGTGCTTTAATCCTCAGAGTGAGTGTGTTTTTACGGCCCTGAGGATTAAAGCCCTGCAAATCAGAACGTAAAAAAGCAATGATGCTATCACTAAGGGGTTAAAGGCTTTTTACATTAGCAGATGACCGAGAGTAAACAATACTTGGAACATTCTTTTGCCTGATCATTAAATTTTATGAAGGTGCCACTCATCGCCGGCTGAATGAGTGACACTATTTTTCATCTTTTATATGGCATAAAAAATTAAATTATTTTTCTCTGTGACACATCTTTCCGTGTGAACACATAATATGCTGCTGACAATGATGAAGCTCCATGGGGGATGAACAATCATATGAATGATTGTTCATTATCCGGTAGGCTCAGAATCAACCTGTGTGAAGGACTAATAGATGAGCGCCAATATAATTGATTGCTCATCACTGGCACATTAATTGATGTAAAAGGAGCCTTAGGTATCAGATAGTGTTTTGGGATTGTCCCTTAAAGCTTCTTATTTATATTCAATAGTTGTCAAGGAGCTATGCTCTCTGACTGGTACTGCTTTTCTCCAAGAGAAACAAAAGATTAGATTTTTCTATAACTAATCAAGGAAGATGCAGTGTGCCAAATAGTTGTGTACCATCTGTGTAGATTGTATAGAAAGGTGCTCACCTTCTATTGTGATTATTCACATCATAAATTACATATACTGTATATATCCAACTAGATGGGGACTTGAGCCTCTCTCACAAATATATTTTACTCTCGTTTTCGGCTGCAGCTCTCTGCTGCCGACAATGTGCTTTAGCGCACTCCATCATTGTGATGGGTGATGAGGTGCATTAAACAGCTAAAGATAGAGCAGACAGTGCTCGAAAATCGTTGCGCTGGAAAGCGCCATCCAGCACCGCGATCAAACGCATGCCTGCAAGGCCCCTTTGATTTCAATGGGAATGTTATACCGCGACTAACGCAGTGTTCAAAAAATCGCGGTAAAAAGTGCCTGTGTGAGAGAGGCTTTGCAGGTATCCAGTGTAATGTTTCCAGATAATATCTGTAGGAGCCTTGAATGTAAGTTCAGATATGCAATAGAAAACATTCAAAGTATACCGAGTACAAGAGATGCCACATTTCAAGAAAATGAAGACTTTATTGAAAACCAAACGTCCAACTGGTTAATGCATTTTGGGAACAGGCCTATTCTTCAAAACATAGGATTTTTGAATCGCCTGTATGCTGCAACAGAGAAAGCAGACAAGTTGGACTATTCCCCTTTCAGTTTCCACCTCCATGTGGCTCTACGTGATGCAGAACAAGATTGAGGGGATCTTGTTTCTTCTAAGTGGCACCACCACTTATCAGACATTTGTGGCAACTAGGCTGGGTCTGAAGAGATATTTGTACAGTATGTAGTAAGGGAAAACATATTTTTTATCATATCAATGTAATTTACCATTTCAGTACATGCTTTCCTATAGAACTCCACTCAATCATCTATCAGCTATGGTCAGTTTCTAGTACACAAGGGAGTCCTGGAGCAATAACAGAAGGTGGCGCAATATACAATTTACATATATACAGTTGCAAACTTAAAATTCTAAAGCATATGGTCATTAAAGTTGTGTCTAAAAAAAGTCATATGAATTTTGGCTGTTTTATCATTTTAACATCAAACCTCACAGAGTTTCGGGCATTTACTATTGATGACCTATCCACAGGAAAGATCATCAATAGTTAATCGGTGGAGTCTGCAGCTCAGGATCCCCGCTGATCTTCGGCCTGATGACACCATTGGTGGTCAGAGTCGTAAGTGAAATAGAAGGCTTTGTTCTCATTGACATCAATGGGAATGATGCTTTTCATTACACTTTCGGCTCCTCATTGCAATCAGAGCGGGAACTGTAATAGAAGGCATTGCTCCCATTGATTTCAAAGGGATCGGAGACTTCTATTATACTTCCAACTTTGACCACTGATGCGGAATTCCAGCTCCAATGCACTAATAGCGGGCCAAAGGACCAGATGATTAGCATGGATCCCGAGTAGTGGACCTTCACCGATTAACTATTATTAATCTATCCTGAGGAAAGCTCATCAATAGTAAATACCTGGAATATCCCTCTGATATTTTCCTGGTCGCAAGTCCATTAACACATAGGTTAAAAAATATAATAACCGGGAGAAATAAAGTAAGGACTTCAACATTATCATATTCATAGGCCTATGTCATGACCATTGATGTGGGTCTAAAGTCGAAAGTTATGTATTTTACTCTGATACAAAACGAAGGCTTGCTAACAGATGACAGTCTTAATTCTGCGTTACTAAATTAATGGCAGCAGATTGATTCCGCAACTCTTACTGCTTGTCATCTAAAATAATGGCTCTGTGGAAGTATCATGTAAATATTTAATGGTAATGTGTTTTTCATCATCAGTAAGCACAATGGTAATGTGTGGTGTATGTCAAAAGAATAAAGTCATAGTAAGTTCTAGCACTTGTATCAAGATGTATCATTTATATCTACGGTATGCATAATGTGTCTTCTTCAGAATCAAAGTGCTAACTACATGTCAACATCTCTCAGCATATGCTCTTAACGTTGTCCTGCTGGATGGCAATTCTATTATTTAAGCCTCTACTTGAGCTCAATGGGGAAATCAACAAAAAACAAATAAACAGATTGCTCTTAAACCTAAGGGTAACATCTATAAAAATTTGACATGCATTTCTGCATGTTTGATTACCAAACATTCATCAAGAATGACAAAACTCATTAAAGAAGAAATATCAAAGCTTAGTTTAATCTTAGGTTGATGTTATAGCTATAAATTCTCAAATGCCTATCCTACGCCACTTGCTTTAGGTGAATTAAAATAAGAAATCTGTGATTCATTAGCTTGAATTGAAGAGACAAAAGCCACTTATGAACAGATTTACATGTCCCAAGCACATTCAGGCTATGCCTTCTACTAGCTCCCAACATATGGTGCTCTTATTCCAGTTAAGGTTTATCGTCACTGCATGACATGCCAACAAGCATTTATAGAAGGCCTACTAGAGAGCCATAAAATGTCTATAAACTTCTTACATATGTTTACACTGTTGAGTAAACAGTACTAAAGTGGAAGATTGAATTCGTTATCAGTATTTGCCCCCACTTCACTATAATATGCAAATTATGATCTTTTAGTATGGACAACACTTAACAATGGTGTTCCAAAAATTAAATAGTTTTTCAACAGTGTGAGCCTGAGTAAGTCTAACAAACTTTAATATAAATCCAGATAAAACACAACTTTCTTTTCAGGTGAATTTTCAAAATCTGTAATGTAATTAATTTGTGCATGAAAAATAACACTATTTTTGGCCACTATATGACTTTCTACTATATCTGTATTTTTTTAGCAGTTTTCCCGTCTACATAACATCCATATATGTCAGTTTAAAACTCAAATCAGCTCCAGGAAGGGCAAATGTTTCTGATAGCTATTATATTTGTGGTCAAGTCTCTGAGGGCAGAGCTGACTATAGAAATACTGTAAATCTACGGTGAATTTTCAACTTTTATCATCATGTCATTGGGTTCAGAATTTTGTGCTGATACTTTTCTAAAAGTCGAAGCTCTATTTTGTTAATAAACATTCCAAATGCAGTTAGTGTGCAAATATGTATGCAATAAGCTTTCATACTTTCATTACTGATAATTCCAGAATTCCGTGAAATTTCTAGACTAAACTCTGACTTACTCGAAAGGAAGAGAATGTAGGTGAATAAACTGACATAGTAAAGACCAAAAAGGCAGAGGTTGTTATGCCTACTCTTTATTCAATATTCTCAGATTTTTTTCTGATATTTTCTTGCAATTTTGCCAGAGGTTACTACTATGCGTACATTAAATTCTCTATTCTCAGATTTGTTTTTAATAATACATTATTTTTTTTCAATTTTGCCTACAATGACTATCTATCTTGTCTCTTGGATTAAAAGATGATCTCTAATATATCTCAATGCATTTCACCATCAATGAATGATGGTGAATATATCAGAATACCGATGAAATGTCACAGATCGTAGATATTTTACTCTAAGGGCAACGATAAGACCTGTACTTGGTGGACAGGACCCTAACACCTAGGCTCTGTTCTGCCCGATGATAATGAGACAATAGTCTCTGTTTATTGAAATGATTTAACAATGAACATGGGTAAAGGTCCATTTAGATGCAATGATCATCGCTCAAAATTTGTTAAAAGTGTCAAAAGTGAGCAATGGTTGTGCTTTTAGAGATGCCTGTTTAAACATAACAATTATCGTTGGAAAAAAGATGATAAACGATAATTCAATGATAGTTTGTTTGAATGGCATGTGCATCAGTAAAGGTAAACAAAAAAAAAGGTAAAAATCGTTAAATGACTGAACAATTTTCATTTAAACCCAACGATAAGCAAATTACCAAACGATGGATTTTAGGCGGACTAAAAGACAATGATGTGTATCTGGAAAGAATGACAACATACTAGGTGCATATATTAAATGCTTCTTTAGTCCTTCATTCCTGAAATGTTTCAAACCTTGTATAAGCTTGACAAAGACCCCAAGCAGGGTTCAAACGTCGCAAGAATGGAGGAATAAAGAAGCATTTAATATATGCACCTGGTTTGCGGCCTGTCACTCTTTCCAGATACAGATCTTTGCACATGAGTCTCCGGCTCAGACCCCTCAGTGATGGGCCTGAACATGAATAAAAACTACATAAAGAGAAGTCCAGAGGCTACTTCAATAGTAACGAGAGCAGACATAAATAATGCATAGATGACAGCCAGATACAAACATCTGTACTATTGAATAGTATTCAAAAATAAAGATAGGGTAAGTATATATCAAACTCTGAAGACACAATATAAAGATGTCCTTCCATCAACTAAGTGGAGTGGGTAAGTAAGCCAGGGGCAGAAGAAAGAAGTGAAACAAGAACAGACAAAAGCAACTGACAGATATAGAAGAAGAAAGGAAGAAGGAAAAGAGAGCAGAAAAAGACTAAAGAGACAAAAAGGAGGGAAGAGTGGAGGGGGGAATAACAGGGTAAAGTGGGGAGGGGCCCCTACTTTAAGAGCCTGCTAAGAATATGCAGAGTCACAAACTGAGACAGGCACAGTTATGCACACACATAATCAGAAAATGCTGGAGAATCCTTAAAAGAATGCTAGTCCTGCCAGGACAATTGTCCTCACATCTGTGATCAAGATCTCTTTTTGGAAGAAAAAGTACTAGGTATCATAAACAATAGAGCTACTTGTGGAGAGCCAAGAATCATTTGTCTAGAGACAAGAGAAAATAGAAAAGACCTGAATAGTAAAGCGTACACATCTCTTGTCAACTGTCCGCTTCTAGCAAAGTGACAGGTGCCACTCCCCCTTACCATGACCTTTGACCCCTGACTATTTGACCACCCCTTTGATGTGACATCTGGGAGCCCCATCCACATTCCAAACCTGTGACGTATCATGAGACACACTGTGAATACAGCATGTATCATGATAATAAGCCTTTATTATATGTATAGCCTGACTTGATGTTATATACCATTCAAGTCCATTTATGAGTATAAGGGTTTATGTTTAGAATGTATCCCCAGCCCTAATAAGGCTTTATGCATAGCCTGACATGATCAGTATTATAGAGATCACACAGTAGATGAAATGCAAAGAATTAAAAAGCTTTATTGAGCGCACGTATGACTACATAAACAATGTGCAATAAAAAATATGGTTTATGGAGTTATTACAGAAATGAATAAATAAACAATATTCAATATAAACATGGGATATAGAATTACTACATAGATATGTATAACAATGTATAACTGTAACAGATATAAAGTTACATTTTTATAATTTTTTACAAACTTAACCATACAGGTTAAAGCAGCGGTAGAGTACTCTTTTTAGGCAGCAAGCTGCCCTGTGTTATTCCTGGAGATGTAAAAGTCTGTTTATTGTTTTGCATGGTAACAGGTATAGAAGTGGTGTTCAAGTCCATTTTCAAAGTCTGGAGAATTTCTCTAGTGCCATGGTTGTCAATGACCATACGAGGTATATTAATCTTGGCCAGCAATTTCATAAAAGTGTACCAACCCAGAGGTTGAAACTTCTTGGTTGCACTATGGCTCTGTGTAGCATGACGGATCAACTGCAATATGTTGGAGTCATGGATGGTGACCCTCTTGTAAATGAACTCATCTTTACCGTTCCAGGATATAATATCACCATTCTGTGATAGCCTGTTTAACAAAAGCTCAGTATTTTTTTTTTTGAACCTGGGATTGACATGACTTACATTTTCATAAACAGTATTTCTATTATCAGGTTAGGTACTTGACAATTGCTGATGACCAGTTTCACTCGGAGTTACAAGGTTTGAAATTGCTAGCTCTTTTGTGTCCTGCTTAGCATGAACCAGGTATCTTTGTAGCACATCTGTGTATTTTTTGATTTTCACATCACCTGGTATGTCACTATGGTGTAAAACAGCACTAATTTCATCATTAAGGCAGTGAATAGCGGCCTGACATACGTTGTCATTATAACTGCTTGTCCTATTTTGTTAAGCACGTGTTTAGGGACCAAGTACATTTTCTCTGCATGCTTCATTATTGGTTGGCAAGCAGACTTGTAATTATTGGGATTGCCCAAAAGCGACCCTATAAATCCAGTGGCCTGATTCACATAAGCTTCTTTTTCTTTATGGTCAGGGTTTTATCACCCAATCTCCTTATAGGGCAGTATCACTTTTTAGTATACTTCTTTGTTGCTTTTTAGCCCTTAGTCAGACGGGCGTTTTTTCGCACGATTTGCGGATCGCATGATGGATGCGCATCCGCAAATCGCGTGACCGGTGCCCGAAAATCGCCCGAAAATCTACTCCTAGCCACGTTTCATTAGAAACGGGCCGGAGCTGTCCAGCGCATTGCAGTCAATGGAGCCGGCTGTTGAAAGCAATGCGCTGTGGGCGAGTGTGGGATGAATTGTCGGGAAGGGCTTAAATATATAAGCCCTTCCCTGCAATTCATCCAGAAAAGTGTTAAAATGAATAAAAATATACATACTCACCTGCTCCCGGCAGCCGGAGATCCCCGCGGCCGGCCTGCAGTGAGTGTGAAGGGGGTGTGAGTGAGACCTGCCCCCTGATTGGCTCAGCGCTGAGCCAATCAGGGGGCAGGTCTGACTCACACCCCCTTCACACCCACTGCAGGCCGGCTGCGCGGAACTCCGGCTGCCGGGAGCAGGTGAGTATATATATATTTTTTTATTTTAACACTTTTCTGGATGAATTGCAGGGAAGGGCTTATATATTTAAGCCCTTCCCGACAATTCACCCCGCGCACGCCGGCAGCCCATTGCTTTCAATGGAGCTGGCTGTATTGCCGGCTCCATTGAATTCAATGGGCAAACATCGTTCTTCTCTGCCACAGCTGTTACAGCTGTGGCAGAGAAGAATGATTTGTCTTCTATATGTTCTCAATGGGGTCGGCGCTGCTGCCGCCGGCCCCATTGAGCGCATATAGAGAAGAGAACAGAAATCGCAGATCGCAGATAGGTGCGATCTGCGATTTCTGTTCTATAATTTATCGGACGAGCGCATAAAAAGTGCTCATGTGTCCGATACCATTGCAAAGCAATGGTTTTAAAAAATCGCCGGACGCATGTGCAAATTGCGTGAAAAAACGCCCGTCTGACTAAGGCCTTAGAGGTATCTTACCTTTTAAGATATTTAAAGTGATTTCAGCTATGGCTATAATTAGATCATTGCTCATGTTGTGTAAAATGGACTTTCTAACGTCGGATTTTGCTTTCACCAGCTTTTTTAAGAGAGTCCAATTGCAGTGCATTCTCTCAGACATCCTGTTATCACAAAGTGCGGCGAATAAAATAAGTGGCAAAAAAGGCAAACTCACTTTTTAGAGGTACTTTTCTTGTGAATATACACAGTAAAGCTGGCAGAAACAAACCCGTTCTCAAGCGGTGCTTCTTAGGCGTATTGCCTCTTAAATCTACTAGCAGATAACCGTAAGGTACGCATGTGGCATCCTCAAAAGCTTCTAAGAAAAAATGCGTCTTCCTGGGGTATATTTGTCTCGCTAGTGTAACAATTTGCAATTTATTGCGAGGATTGTTAAAAAGGACCATGTGCTTGGTGTTTAAATTTATCGTTTGGCTTTTCTTACCTTGACAGAATATGTTCTGCACAAGATAGAAAATGCTGAGATTTCTGTGATGTGCATACTTGGTAAATGCTTTTTCTATTTCCCAGTTTTCACTAGCGCTCTCCATGATATCATCAACAATAGTCAAAATTACCTTATCAGGTGGAAATAAGTCTATAAAGGTCTGCGGAAGACCCTCGATAAACCTGATATTAGGAAAAGAATCAGACAGCTCATCATGCAGTTTTTGCCATTTTGTTATGTAACAGTTGCTTCACAAAGTAACGTTTCCCAGAGTTAGACGGTCCTGCTAAAATATATAAGAAGATGTGTTGCAAGTGTATGTCCACCCTATCGGGGCTAATAACCATGATGCTATATTGTAAATTTGTCTAATAACCATCTCCTCACGCAATTTTGGGGTTTGTGTAGCGCTGACGCACCACCAACCCGATAGTTCTTATTTCTTACAAAACCTGGTTAGAAAAGAAGCAGTTATGTCAGCATGCATAAAATCGAACAATATTACGAGCTTATGTACGTTTGTATATCTGGAGTGGTGTGTTTCACTGTAGCAGTGCTAATAACCGTAAGGCAGGGTTGTAAATTCCTCTAATAGATGCTTCTTTGTATAAACACACCTCTGGGTTTTGCGCAGCGGCCTTGTTCCGATGTCCCGATACTTCTTACAAACCATGGCTGCTCTACGCTGATAGTTTTCTGCATTTCAGAGGTTGTATTGTGCAGGTAATCCAAAACCAAATATTTCAGGCTGTCAAAATTTATGATCTGGGCACTGCCAACATTTAAAGTTAGACCTTTAACTTTTAACATGGTTTTACCCGTGTTCAGCTTGTACCTGTAGGTTTTGGGTACAGGTACACCCTCGTAAGGTCATAATATTATTAAACATTAAAATCAACAACTTAATTTGTTGTAAAAGGTGCAAATAAAATGTAAAAATGAGGTAAGGTCTTAACCAGGCAAAAAAAGGGGTGAGTGAGCCAATCACCAAGACTGTTCTATATATAAACTCTAAGAAAAAAAGAGTTGAGAAGTTTAGTACAAGATTGATCTATGAGCTTATCTTAACAGTCCATAATATTCTACTAAAAGACTAAATATATCAGGGGAAAAAAAAGAATAAATAAATTTGCTCAAATTTCCTAAATCTGATCCGTGGTGACTAGAGATGAGCGAGCACCCAAATGCTCGGGTCCGCGTTATTCGAGTCGAGCTTTTCGTAAAATTTGAGAGCTCTACTCGAGTAACAAACCCCATTGACTACAATGGGAGACTCGAGCATTTTTGTATGTGGGACGCCGGGTCCCGAGCTTTTTTTTTTTCTTGGTCCACCTTCTCTAACCCTTCCCTTGTAAAAGAATGATCAGGAAGCTTCTAGGATGAAGTGAGTAACGTTTTAGCTGCTGCTAAGAGGGATCTAACTTCAGCTTTAGTGATCCAGAGAAATAGAGAGAAGATAACATACCGGGGAAAGAGGTAGCTTAAATTTGAACATATTTTCTGGAAGGGCTTTTATGTCATTCTAAAAAGCCCAGCTCTTCGAACATAATCACTACATATAGAAAAATGAACCTCTCTTTGTTTGACAAATTTAAATTAGTTTTAATTATGAGTTGTTCAAAATATGCAATGTTAAAGGTGTTAGATATCATCCAGTCAGCACCTTGCAACTATTTTGTTGGATTTGCATACATCTAGACATCAGCTTATGTGCCATCAAGATTGAGGATACGTTCCCCTTGTGAAACTTGGTTTGCAGATCTGTTTCCTAGGCTTAAATAAAGAGAAATTTGATACTGTTTGGTGTTTTGGAAAGCATTTTATAAAAGGTTGAAATTGTTTTCCCATGTATTTTTTTCATGAAGTATCATCTTTTCAAACCAATTCGGCAGGTTGGAATCATATGTTTTTTTTCAAGAAAACTTTAAGAGAAAATACTAATTGATTGTAGTTGATTATGTTAGGGGTACTAGACCGCAAATAGTTTTTGGCTTCATTAAGTGAGGAATGAGACCATTTTCTAATAAAAGATGAAATGGGGTGTCAGTGTTCAAACCTGGGAACTCTCATTCTCCAGGTGACATCTCTTTCTAGTGAGCTATTCAGCCTGCTGCACAGCTCTCCTGCTTAACCAGTTTATTGCTACCTGGCCCTGTCCCTCCCTCAGAGCATGATTATTGTGCTCCCAGCCAGTAGTCAAGCTCTCTCACCTGCTGCTTCTCCACATCGCTACCTGACATATCTACTTGTGTATTGACCTCTGGTTTCCAAGACTATGCTACTCACCTGCTCCTCTGTACCATGAACTGATACCTACCCATGTACCGACCTCTGGCTTTCCCTGACCGTGCTACTGATTACAATAAGACACTCCAACCCTGACCTGGATCCTAACATGGAATCTTATTGAATCTAAGAGTTTTGGGTTTAGTTTCATTAATGGTATGATCTGAAGAGCGTAAGAGGTCCCTACTCGAAGACGTAATTGCCAGGATTTTATAAGGCTCTTCTGCTTGTTAATAGAATGCCAAATCCCATAGGTTTCTTTAGTAAGTCAATTTGGAATAGTGATCGGTTTAACTAGGTTTTCACCTTTGAGTATCAGTTGTGTTAAAGGAATTAGGGAGATAGAATTTTCTAGATCTATCCAAAGTTTGTGCTCTGGTTGCCTGAACCACTCTATAACTCTGTATATATGAACTGCTTGGGTTTTAACCTCCAAGTGCCTAACAGAGGCACTTAGAGGTGAAAATCCAAGGACAGGTTTCTGATTGGTCTATATTTAGCTAAGTAGAGCCAACGTGTGATGCAAGGATAGAATTTACTTACCAGGGGCTCCATCTATCAACATGATAATGAATACACAAAAATACCCTCCACATCTAAGAATTATAAGCCTATTCATCCATCAGCTATGTCTATCATGTCTTGAACAGTTGATTAATTGCATTCAGGGAATATACTTTTCATAACGATGCTGTACTAATAAATAAATCACCCGAAATCAATATGAAATGAAATAATGCATTGCAGCAATGGTGACTCTCATGTTAAGCAAAACCCAGAATGCAGCTGACCGCACAAACACAAAAAGTAATTTAGTCAATTATGACTGCCTACTATTGCTAACTGACCTTTCTATATTTGATCCTTTCAAAATTCTGATTTGGACCATTTTACTGTGCCCTGCAGCATGAACTAGGTCAATTTAATGAAATATAAACAATTCAATTCCTTACACTTTGAACATCTTATTAAATACTTAGATTTAATTTTAGATCCCACTTTAAGTGCATATATTTTAAATTGTGCTCAGTACAATAAAAATGTTACTTTTCCATTCCCCCTATATTTTAATATATCATATTTGTGTTTCTTGTATAACATTGTATCATATATCATTGTACTATCTGAATTTTTCCTACTATTACTTTTGAGAGCTCTATGCGCAAAAGAAACAGCTGAAGAATGAATGTACTTTCTTAAAAGGTGTCACAAACACCAGGGTTCATGCACATGACACAGACGCAACCTCACAATATTCACTTAATACTATTCCCTCAATGGTGCACTCTTCGTAAGATGGAGCATAGGTCGCATCCCAACTCAGTCCTGTATGCCACTAAAAATGACTTGTTACCACCACTGACCATTTTACTGCAAGGCTGGTCAGCCACCTAGATTCTAGTCACTTATTGGATATGGGCCCTCTCAGCTCCCCTGCCAAAATTATCACACTTATCAGGGCTATTGGATGTTTATAGAGTGACAGAGGAGTGACACTGAAGGTTAAGGCCGCTTTCACACCGGCGCCAAAATCATGCGTTTTTCTCATGATGCGACAGCACTACAAATCGCATGTATGCGAAGCCCATACTTTCCAATAGGTTTCTTCACATTCACGATGTTTTGTAGGCTGCTAAATTGCGTGAAAAAAAGCGGCATGCTGAATATTGCCGTGATTTGTAATGTTTTGTAGCCCATGCTTCCCTATGCAGCCTTCCTTTGTGTTGCTTTGCATCGCACGAAAGCACAGTTTTCATGCAGTGCAATGCAAGTTTTACAGTAGAAAATCCTACTCTTTCACCTAAAATAACCCCTAGCTACATTAAAAAAAAAAAAAACAAAAAAACAATACATTACCTAACAGGAGCTCTTCGCTCTGCTGCACTTCTTCTCCGCAGGTCCTCAGCACTTGTCTGCAGTCTTCAGTCAGCACATCCTAGTCAGGGGTTCAGACCACCCCCCTTCCAGGAAGTGCTGATACTGATTGGTCTCTCGAGTGCCACTCACTGCAGTGCTTGATGAACCAATAACAGCCATTGCATTGAATGGCTGTGATTGGTTCATCGAGCACTGCAGTGTTTGCCTAAGCCATGGCACTTGAGAACCAATCAAAGCCAGCGTTTCCTACAAGAGGGGTTTTTGAACACCTGACCAGGAAGCGCTGGGGGAAAACTACAAGCAAGTGCGGCTGAGCAGATAGCGCTTGTCTAGGTGATGTATTGTGTGTGGTTTTTTTTAATACAGCCAGGGCTTATTTTAGGGGTAGGGCTTATATTTCAAGCCTCCTCGAAAATCCTGGTAAAGGAGTTCTACAAAGTCAAGTGACTTTGTAGTGCCATGCGCAACACAAAATTGCAATATTGCCACGTAAAAACGCAGCAATATCACACAAAAGACAGATGCGATATCGCTGCGATTTTCTCATGGCGATATCGCTATCGCCCGTATGAAAAAGGCCTAAAACTTTATTACAAATGTAACAATGCTTATATAAAGTATATAAGTGATATAAAAAGCAACATAATAAAGTATGCAGAAGACAGTTATAAAAATAAAAGGAATAAAAAGTATTCTATTAGTTCCTATAGATTGCATTGGTTCAAATCTGGGTACGAGGAGACAAGTGAGGCTTTGGCAGATACTATACGTAGGTACAGTCTCCTGGAATTCTGTCACTGATTTTTGATTGGTGCTGCGTTTCTACCATGTGCCAGCCACACCTCCAATCTTCCTTCAGGGTAAGGCAGGCTGATTGGATGCATGAAACTCCAAGATGGAAATACAATTCAATATTTTGGCCATATTTCCCCAGAAGGGGCACCAAGAGGAAGATTACAACCTCCATATTTCATAACATGATTTGATCTATTCATAGACACTAAATATGATATAGGAGAGATCATTGCTTCAGAAGATATATGCTTCAGTCCATTCCTTGAGATGCACAACAATGGAAGTGGATACATTGAACTTGGCAGCACCTCACAGTTATTTTCATGTAATACCCCACAGATGAGCTAATAATCTTAGTTATTAATTTCCCTCTTGTCCTAATGCACTTCTCTCATACTCTCATAACAATATGCAATATTGCATCTGTATATGCAGCTATGTATAGATAAATACATTTAAATTTTTTATTTGACTGTTTGTTTTGTACACAAAGAACTAACTGCTGCATAATAGATATCGTACCGCATAATCGGCTGATGTATAGAATGAGACAGCTCGGATTGGCTGAAAACGTGTGTATCTGAATAAAAAACTGGCTCAGAGATAGAAAGCAGAGGGTGGTAATAAATGGTTTGTACTCTGATTGAGCCACCGTCGCTAGTGGGGTGCCACAGGGTTCAGTATTGGGCCCCATACTGTTCAATATAGTTATCAATGACCTGATAGAGGGGCTGCACAGTAAAATATCAATATTTGCAGATGACACAAAATTTTACAAGATAATCAATGCAATGGAAGACAATGTACGGCTACAAAAGGACCTAGATAACCTGGGGGCTTGGGCAGAAAAATGGCAAATAAAGGTCAATGTTGATAAATGTAAGATTATGCACATGGGCAGAAGAAATGGATGTCACCAGTATACACTAAATGGGGTACTGCTAGGGAAAAGTGATATGGAAAAAGACCTGGGGGTACTAGTGGATTGTAAATTAAACTGGAGTAACCAATGTCAGTCAGCTGCTGCAAAAGCTAATAAAGTCTTGTGGTGCATTAAAAGAGGTATAGGGGTGAGGGATGAGAACATTATCCTCCCACTATATAAGGTACTTGTTAGTCTCCCACGATCTGTTCATACCCAGGACTGTGACGGTAACAATATGGCATCCGCTACGTGTAGAAGAAAGCACGTTTCATCGCCAACACAGAAAAGGGTTCTTTACTGTAAGAGCAGTGAGACTGTGGAACTCTCTGCCTGAGGATGTGGTGATGGCAAAAGCCATAGAGGAGATTAAGAGGGGACTAGACGTCTTTCTAGAGTGGAAGGATATTACAGAATATAAATTTTAGGTGACCAGCGGGTTGTTGATCCGGGTCTTACAGTCAGGTAGGAACTATTATAGGTTAATCCAGGGACTACTCAGACTGCCATTAGGCAGTCGGGAAAGAATTGTTCCCCCAAAAGGGCTAATTGACTTCTGCCATTTGAGGTTTTTTGCCTTCCTCAGGATCAACAAGGAGGTTTAACAGGCTGAACTAGATGGACATTGTCTTTATTCGGCCTTACATACTATGTTACCATGTTACTATGTATGTAACTGAGATGTGATATTTTTATTGATTTATCTGCAGTTCTATGTGCCCCCATATGCATCAGACTCGCTCAGCCCCACCGCTATCAGTGGATTTAAACAAATAAGGCCCTATGTGCAAGGAGACCCTCAGGCTCAGTTCATCAAATAGGCCAAATCTTAAAGTGGTGCTTCCATCTCAGTCAAATATGGCTATGCTATGCCTATGCCACAGCCACTGGTGGACAGAAGTGTGTAGACAGATGAGTCGCCTGTTCTACACCATTTGTGAAACTCCCATCTAATTGAGTGGGGTTATGGAAATTACGCAGCACTGTAAGCTCTCCTGTGTCTGTAACTTCCGATTGGCAGAAATAAGGTAACTCACTGTATTACACTGTTTCCAAAATTCTTTTTCACTTCTATGGGAGTTACTCAAGCAGCATAAAATAGCCAGTCCAGTTGTTTCCATACCATACCTTAAGTGGCCACATTGGTGAGCTGAGCGAGCATCTGGGACCCCTATTCTGGCAATAGCTTCATGTTGTAGAAGTGGGACATGCATCTATCAGACATTCATGGTGTATTCTATCAATAAGGCATAAATGTTTGACATGAGAACATGCCTTTTAGGTCACGTATAGTTTTAAAATTTTGCTATTAAAAAATAAGGCAGAACATTGCAGGGTACTTTTTCACTGGTGTCCTGCTCTCATTCTCACATCATTATATCTGTCTCATTAATATATTAGAGCCTTGTGTGGTGCAGAGTGCTAAGGCAGCAGAAATGCAGTCCTAAGCTCTCACTCATGACCTGAAGGTTGCAAGTTGAATCCCTGCATGCTTCAGCTAGCTGCCTCAAGGCTGACTCAGCCCTCCATGCTTCTGAGGTCAGTAAAATGAGTACCCAGCTTGGTGGAGAGGGGGGATAATAAATAGAGATGAGCGAGCACCAAAATGCTCGAGTGCTCGTTACTCGAGTCGAACTTTCAGTGATGCTCGAGAGTTCGTTTCGAGTAACGAACCCCATTGAAGTCAATGGGCGACTCGAGCATTTTTGTATATGACTCGTGCTCCGCTAAGGTTTTCATTTGTGAAAATCTTAGCAAATTACCAAAGTCGTGTAAAAAACACAGAAATGGATAGGGCAGGCGAGGAGCAACATGCAGGGCTGCATTTCGGGCTTCGAGGTCTCACTATTAAGCCACAATAGTGGCAAGAGTGAGACCCCCCCCCCCACTGTCAGCATAACGATCGTTCTCCTCTGCCACAGCTGTAACAGCTGTGGCAGAGAAGAATGATGTTTGCCCATTGAATTCAATGGAGCTGGCAATACAGCCGGCTCCATTGAAAGCAATGGGCTGCCGGCGAGCGCGGGATGAATTTTCGGGAAGGGCTTAAAAATATAAGCCCTTACCTGAAAAAGAAAGATTTTAGTGTAAAAAAGATTAAAAATGCAGGCATTCTCTTCAATGGAGCCGCTGCTGCTGCCGGCGACTCCATTGAAGACAATGGTCCACTGGCACACCTGAATTCTTTTTCAGGGAAGGGCTTTACATATAAGCCATTCCCTGGAAATAAACTAAAAGTCATTTAAAAAACAAAAAAAATAGATACTCACCTCCCTTCAGCTGCCGGGGCACAGCAGTGTCTTCTCCTGCTGTCCCCTGCACTGTGGTGCTGAACTGCTGTCATTCAGCTAAGAGCTGCGCTGAGCCAATCAGAGGCAGCATTCACTCACCCATTCATGAATTCATGAATGGGTGTGAGTGAGATCTGCCTCTGATTGGTCAGGCTGTGACCAATCAGAGGCAGCTCATTCAGCAGGCGGGGATTTTAAATCCCCGGCTGCTGAATACTACAGAGAGCAGTTCAGGAGAACTGCCAGCTGGCCGCAGCTGAACTCCGTCTGCCGGGACCAGGTGAGTATATATATATTTTTATTTTTACACATTTCTGGATGAATTGCAGGGAAGGGCTTATATATTTAACCCCTTCCCGAAAATTCATTGTGCGATCGCCGGCAGCCCATTGCTTTCAATGGAGCCGGCTGTATTGCCGGCTCCATTGAATTCAATGGGCTAACATCGTTCTGCTGGGACAAGGTGAGTATATTTTTTTTTTACTTTTTACACATTTTAGGATGATTTTCAGGTAAGGGCTTATATTTTTAAGCCCTTCCCGAAAATTCATCCCGCGCTAGCCGGCAGCCCATTGCTTTCAATGGAGCCGGCTGTATTGCCGGCTCCATTGAATTCAATGGTCAGTGCTCGTTTAATCGAGACGAGCACCGCGTAGAGCTCGTCTCGAGTAACGAGCATCTCGAGCACCCTAATACTCGAAAGAGCATCAAGCTCGGACGAGTATGCTCGCTCATCTCTAATAATAAAGCATTGTGGAATAAGTTGGTGCTATACATTTACATATGAATGCACATTGTACCCTTCTCCCTAGACTGCCAATAGACACAAGATTACAGTGATTGTAGGCCCTAAATGCATTCCATGATCAGTTGTGTCAACTAACAAATACTATGCTTAGATATGTAGCCATAGATGAGTCCTTCTTCACCTTTTTGCCTGTTTCAAAATGTTCTGAGATACCCTGTTGTGAGTGATGCAAGAGTTTTTTTTTCTGAGTTGATCATTTTGTGCCACTTATTTCAGGATATCATGAAACAGGTGAAAATGTGTGTTATACTATGTACAGATCTGATACATCTGTACATAGTATAACACACCAGATACATTGTATCAAATACCACATTAATTCTCAGAGTTAGTTATGCTAGAGATAAAAGAGGGAACATTATGTAACACCGCCACATAGTATCACATTCTTGAAAACTCTTCTTCACCTCTAGATCTTCAGTATAACCTGTGGGAAATGTAAGGCTGGTTAATAATGAAACCTTGATTCCATTTTCTACTTAACAAGTCAGTGGAGAGCAATAGTTTTAATACAAAATGATAGTGCACGGTTTAATTGGAGAAGATGATGCTACACATTCACCTCTTGAGTGTTGTAAAGCATAGTAATACAGATTGTACTCAGCGTTGCCCCTAGATTATAATGCAGATCATGACATTTTATTATGCTTATTATATTTAGTAATTACTGCATGATCAATTGATGCTTTCGGTCAGAGTGTTCTGGAATGATATTTATTGCAGTGGATTGCTTGGCTTTTAAGAACACCTTAACAACTCCTTAAGAAACTATTTCAGGCATTAACTTTGTAGGGATTCATGTGCAACGTTCAGCACTATGCAACCTTTACAAGACCTGCTATAGCAATTTCAAGGTCAGAGTAACAGCAGATAATATGACTTCTGTTTAAAAAAAGCTAAGAAATAACCATTTCAAATGCGAATTATCAAAGGGTCAAGAGTCAAGACCAAATATAGAAAAGCTTATTCTGTTAATTGCGTTTTTATTAAGAACCTTTTTTTCCCTAATTCTTTATATATTAGAACATAGCTAGCTTTATGTTAATGACCACTAATGAATGTCATTATAGGAAAAAAAATGGTAGATTATGAAATGCACCATATACTTTATGGCAAAAGTCAAGTTTGCATATCAACAGTTAATTAATATATTAATAACGGGCTGACCAGCTTGATTATTCTTCAAAAATTAATGTACTGTACTAATTGGTGTTAAATATGTAATTTAATCATTATGCTTGTGTTAATTATAACATAGAATTACATATAGCACATAGCTGAAAAAGCTGTCTAATTAAAACATCTTTAATATATTTAGAAATATGTCCTACCATAGTTTGAATACAATTTTATTTGTTAGATCAGCAGTTTGTACTTTAGAGCTACTTTAAGCACTTGTACTACAATTAAATATTGAATATCAAACATACCCATTTTGTGGACTATGCAGAAATGCCTTTGTTCACCTGGTCACCCACTTTGCATACAGACATAGAAAGGCCAGTTTCCCCAGCTTTATCCACTCTCTTCCCTCTTCTATGTGTACTTCCATGAATCTTAGATGTGATATTACTAGACTCATAGCCCTGTGTCATCTATGACCACTTTGAGTAGTACATAAAGCATTTAAACTCTGTGGTAGGAATACCACCTGATAGTCCAAGTGCAACTTGGAGCTATGAAGCTTCACCTGTAAGCTATTCTAATAGCAGCTTCGGGTTTCTTTCACACGAGCTATGCGTTTTTACGTAGGTCACATCACGTCAAATGAATTAGCGTTTTCTCGTCCATTCACATGGCTGCATCACATGAAAAGGACGCTGCAGCGGTGGTTGGCAGAATGGCTCTATTTAATTTAAGTAGCTAAATAGAGCCAGCTGTCTTCTTCAACAAGTGCCAGACCCAGGTAAACTCCCTCTCTTTTTTCAACTCCCATGGGAATAAATGGGAGCCCTATATGATTTTCCTCAAAAAATAGGTCATGGACTATCTTTTGACGTTGCGAGGAAAAATCGTTAGTGATTTGATGATTTTCAGTCGCAATGTACGTGAAGGCATAGAAATCCAATGCTTTACATGGTCGCAATTTGCTGGTGAAGATTTCTCGCAACTAATAGCTGAGAGAAAACACTCGTCTGAATGAGGTTTCAGCCTAGAAAAAAACAGCTTAAGAGCATATTCATACATGGTGGATACATTGGGAGTTTTCTGCCATGGAATTGCATGTGGAAAATACACAGCACATCACAGTAGTAGCAAAGTGGATTTGATTTTTAAAATTCTCATCCTGAAGTATCAATGGCCAAAATGTCTTTGAATGCATCAGAGAGGCATGTCTAGCAGTCAGCGATCTCTCAACAAGGGGTACACTACACATAGAGAGCCTTTTTATGCGGCAATGAGGGAAGCACTTTTATGACCTCCGGTGGCAAGACCCAGTGTCTAATCATACCACAACTGCAATCATTTCCATAACCGCATGTCAAGTTTTGCAGCAATTCGACGTTTCTACCTGGGTGCATTCATTTTTTTTTTTGTCAATGTGTAAAAGAAATGAAAAGATAGGTTTCTGAAATATAACTTTCTTTTAAAGCCTCATTAAACTACAAATACTGTGACATGTCATGTGGTCAGCTTTTGTTCGGCTTTTGATAAAACTAAGATCAATGCGGGAAAATTATCCTCAATAACTCTAACAGGGCTAAAATACCAAAAAGTAATTTTTCTTTTTGGTCTTTTAGCCCAGGTAGAGTTTTTGAAGATAATTTTCTGCCAGAGACCTCAGTTTTACCAAAAACGAAGTAGAGAACTCCATTCATTGCCTGGTAAAAATACGGCAGAAAATATGACCAAAAATCTTAACGAAAAAAATGCTAAATGTTCCATGTCACTAAGTGGTCAGTGATTGGTGGATTTGTCCAAATAGACTTGAATTTATACATAGATTAGCAAGATAAAGCAATAGCGTGGAAAGGACTTCCTCTGAAACACAACAAGAATTAGGGATCCTGCTGGCTATATGTAGGTTGACACACTTGAAGGCTGCATTTATAAAACATGTTATTTTACAGAACACACATTTTAAACTATAAAGTCAGAATGTGGATTTTTTAATATGGCAAGCTCAGGTCTGATAGGCTGATGTCAGGCATATTTTTTTGTAAAAACACTGTACTTTTTGCATGCAAGTCCGAAGAGAATTATAGTACTATATGAAATGCACTACAAACATTTTTATAATTGTACTTTCTTCTCACTTCTGGCACATTTTTGTCATTTTTTCAGAATATAGCATATCCTTGGAATGGTGGTTTTTGGGCAATTTGCCATGTTTTTATTGGCAAAAGATTGCCAACAAAGAGACTACTGTATGTGAGACCAAAAAACACTCCAAAAAACCTGCAAAACATGAAGACACTTAAAAAAGGTGATTTGTCTGTTGTATTCTTTCCTAAAAAATACTGAAAAAAAGACTGTATGAAGGTAGCCTTACATTGACTAACTGTGCAATTAGTCTAATAACGTCATGGCTATGATCACCATCAAGACTTCAGTGGGTTATCTGTTTGCTATATGAAATTTTAATGATAGGTGTACATATGTTAAAATAACAAATCCAGCAGTGCTCACCCATCCTGTGCCCCAGTATTTGTTATGGAATGGACACTTTTTGACCACTGCAGCCAATCAGAGGCTGCAGCACCTCCAGTTGTTTTTCTGGTATCAGCGCTCACATCCTGGGCATCATGATGCCAAGAGTTTGGAATAGTCAAAATTTGCCTAGAAAGGCAATAGAGTAAGCCCTGTATATACCTTACCAACTTACCAAAAATAAAGACAATATTTTATTCACATAGTTTTAAAATCCTATAGAGCTGAATTAAAACTGAAGGGTCATACTGGAGGTGTGTATATAATTATATCACACAACAAAAGGTGTTTTAATAATAATGAAATAGGCTATAACCTATCTGAGTCACTTTCCCACTGTGATGAAGAGACTGTCTGTCCCACTTAGACTGTTTCTGGGGTTTGTCTTCCCCTAAAATTCCATCTAGTGTTATTTAAGGAAGGTTCCTGTTGCATGGTTGCCTCTTTCATGGCAGGTGCTTCACTTGTTGGGCAGGCGCAACCATTTTTATGTCTGGGATAGATTCACTTCTCTCTATGTTTAGATTCAACTTCTTGTTGAATCCTAGTCCTGCTGGTCTGTGTAACACTCTTGTTGACCGTGACAGACTTGCTCTGCTCATGTTAACAGGACTGAAATACAATACCAAGCACAGAGCTTAGACAAGAGTGTGTTGCTTCTGGTAAACTATAAGGGATTGATAGACATTGCTTCTAGTTATTGTGAGATTTCAAGTCATTAAAACACTCACAGATTGATGATACATTATATGGATCTGCCATTAATATGCATACTCAGTGAACCCATATAAGTTTATAGATGGGGTTTACATACAGCTGGCAACTATGATCTCCATCTTTTCCCTTCTATCGAGCTGTTAACATTTGATGCATGTCTTACCGTAAACACATTTCAGCTTGTACATTAAAGTGAATGAGAGAAATGAAGAAAATGCTTTTAAAAAATATCAGATCAATGGCTGATTAATTCATTCAATCTTTTTTTATTTTTAATATTTTTGAAAGGAAAAATGAAATTACATCTTTTATTTCTTTAGGAGACAGACTTATTTTAATGAATTGAGCTTTGATTCTACTGTATAGACCGATGTAACACTTGGCAGCATGAACTGAATTATTTAAGAGGATGTTGTGGCTGTTGGTAATCATGAATGGTTGTCAGTTTGATATAATAGTTACTAAAATTTAATGCAGTTTACTTCACAGCAGTTGCTTTCAAATAAACTGGGAAAGTATCGGTAGCTACAACACTGCTCATCATTCAATGTCTGGGAAGCTTTGGGCAATAAATCATATTAGATAAAAACATGCTCTGTTTGGCAGGCAATTTTCATACAGTTACAATGTTGCTTATCAAGAATTTAACCTAAAAAATAAGGGTCTTGACATTTTTGAACATCAACTTACATCAAATTTGAGCTTAACTTTGTAAGAACTATGCAAGGCATTAAAGGGGTTGTCGGGGATTAGAAAAAAGGGTTTGCTTTCTTTCGTCTCTAAACCATGGTATGCTTGTCCATGGGCTGTATCTGGTATTGCTTCTCTGTCCCATTCACTTGAGGAAGGCAGAGCTGCAACACTGCACACAGCACATGAGCAAGTGTGGCAATGACTCTAAGTTCCTTTTGTTCACTGAATGTGTTTGGTATTGCAGCTCAGGTCCTTCAAGTGAATTGTGGTAAGGTTCAATATTGGGCATAACCCACGGGCAGCAGTGGCACTGTATCTGATGTTGTGTCAGTGCATGTGTTACAGACAGAGAGCAGAATCTGTATAGAACACAGCACAGCAGCTAGGCTTCTCCCACCAGTTCTGAGAGAATAGAAAATCATATATACGGTCTGCAGGGGTGAAAATGGGAACAATGTAGGATTCAAATGGACAGAAATAGTGTCATTCCTCATGTAAACATGGCAGATTATTCTTAAAAGTCATCTGAAAAGTTAGATAGGCTTTAAGAATGTAAAAACACCAGCACAAAATTTCACAAATGAAAAATCACCACTACAAATACATGGAAAAACAGAATAAATCTACTGTCATATATAATGATGGAAAAGTAATTGTGCCTTTTCATAGGTTACTTGCATTTTTTTCTGGCATTTTTGCTGTGTTTTCTTCTTGGTACTTTTGCTAAATAGTGTGGGTCAGTAGTTTTTTATGTGATTTTAATGTTTCTGTTCACATTGAAAATCATGTGATTTATAGCACATGATTCATTCCTGTGCACGGTCTTTCATTTTATGTCTTTTTTTCTCATGCAGTTCATACAGCTTTGATATTTGTATAACAAATATATTGAATGGTGAATCCGATATCTCAACATGAACATCTCCCAAGAGAATGATTGGTTCTTCCAGCACAAATTAAAACTAAAAATATTGTTTTGTTTCTAGTTCTTTGTAATGTTAGCTTCACTTTCAAGAAACCATCTTGCATGTCATATTAAATTGAAGTGCATAAATCTATAAAACCATTTTATCTGACTATAGTACTGTAGATTCACAGCAAGACATACAATGAAACCTCTTTGAGACAACCACCCAAAATTGTACTGAAATGTCGCCTTCTTTGGGGGTGATCTTCTCAAGAAAGGTTAGTATTGATAATACATGGTGGGGCCAAAAATCTGCCATGGAATAGAGCATCTGTTAGAGAGGTTTTGCTGTATACTATTACCTAATTTTTCTCTATCACCCTCATTCCAAACAACAACAAAAAATAAATGAATTTTGTTGTTCATACAGAATTCCATCTTTTCCATCTGTAACCTAAACAAATACTTTGCCATATACAAAATGGTTCACGGTTCATTGTGTTGTAGTGGGTCCCTACAATAATATAAATGCATCACAGAAGGGGAAATAAAAAATTAAAAACCAATCACAGAAAAATGGCCGTTACTTACTGACTGAGGAGTGCATATAGATGCATCCTCCTCTCACCATGCAGGTAGCTGACTACCAAATGGAAGAGCCAATAACACCTGTGCAAGACACCGATAAGACAGCCACTCACACTGCCTCCTGATAATGAGGGGGGTGGCTGCTTGGCGTATACTCCCACACATAGTGGACACAGGGTGCCAGACCATTCTGATATATGTTGTTCACCATGCAGACCAGCAACCTATTAATGACGCCATGATAATTCAGCGGGTTGCCCTGCATTCCCATCAGTGAACCACATTGGTACTGCCACCCTGGGCTCCCCCTGGAGTCTTAAAGCCACGCTGCAGGTGAATGATAGATAATAAATGCAAGGCATTGGTTGCATGTTGGCCAAGATACATGAGCCCACTAACCACTTCACGGTTCCTTGCATTGTGGTGGGTCCCTACACTAATATAAATGCATCACAGAAGGGGTGTTTGCATTCAACAGTCCATGTATTTTGTTTGTGACATAGTCAGAATACACTGCCAAATATTGATTGCAATTGTGGTACTCAACACATAGCCTTTAAGAGTTTTTCCATCTATGACATGTTAGGCCTCATGTCCACGGGGAAAATCAGGCCCGCTACGGATTCTCCATGTAGAATCCGTAGCGGGTCCCTCCTGCCCCATGGACATGAGCGCTGAAAATAAGAATTTAAAAGAATTAACTCACCCGCAGCGGGCCGGGAGGGTCTTCTCGGCACATCCGCCGAGCCGAAGCAAGAAAGATCCGGTCGTGAGGAAGAGAAGACCTTCCCGGTCCGCTGCGGGTGAGTTAATTCTTTTAAATTCCTATTTTAGGTTTCCCGCGGATCCGGACGGCTTCCATAGGCTTCAATAGAAGCCCGCGGGAGCCGTCCCCGCGGGAGACCCGCACGAAAATGAAGCATGGTCCAGATTTTTTCATGCTCCATTTTTTTTAAAATCCCTTTTATTGACCATCCGCGGGTATTTATCTACCCGCGGGTGGTCAATGCATCCCTATGGGGTGTGGATCCGCATGCGGGAGAAGAGTTAAAATCCGCTGCGGATTTTAATTCTTCTTTTGCCCGTGGACATGAGGCCTTAGTGTTATTTTGCATTTTATTGCTTCAAATTAAACTATAATTAAATGAAATTAGAATTAAAAAGTATTATCCCAGGTCTGTAATTAGAATTGACTGTAGGTGAAAAACCCCATTTATGTTATGAAATTTTGCATATTTTTCATTATAGCTTGACTCTGTAACATGTAATAGAAGAATACTAAAGATGCTCAGAACTTGTTCACACTGCCATTTGTCTTTCTGTTACATCATGGGAACAGAAAAATGGAAAGTAGGTGTCGCGACTTGTCGGTCGCAACAATGTCGTGGCATGGTGGCTTCAACACAGGCAAAGACCTATTGCCTTGTTAAGATGGTAAAGGGTTAATGCACCATGTGCAGAGTCCGTTGGGGCTGTCTGCCTTTGCTGCATGCATGTTAGATTAGTCATGCCTGGGAGTAAGGTGGAGGTGTGGTTTTCTATTCACTCTGGCAGTTTTTCAGATGCAGAGTGGCTATATATTCTCAACCCACCCAGTGAGCAGTGCTGTTTATTCTGTTCCATTGTGGAGATCTTGGGGTTTGGGACTGTGCTGTACTGGGTGTTTTTCTACTTGCAGATAAATTGCTGCGGGTTCTTTTTCAGTTGTATTGTTGCTTTTCATTTATGTTTTTGTTTTTTCGTGCAGGGGTTCCTATAGGGTCAATCAGGGCCCAGAAAGAAGACCATGGGGCCGCCTTTTATCTAGGCGATGTCCCCGCTTTAGGCAGGGACCCGTCACCTCCCTGCTAGGTTAGGGCCAGGCTTCCTTCCCTTTTCCTGGAGTGGTGCTATCATCCTGCATGGCATGGTGTGTAGCTTTTTCCATCTGTGTGTACATTCCCTGTTGCCATGCTGAGTGTAGTACTATTGTGTCACACGGGCTTTACATCTGGTCTACGTATTTTGAGTTGTGGTGCGTACTGCTCTCCAGTGCATAAGTCTATCTACGAAAGTAGTCGTGAACATTACCCTGCGTCCATGCTGAGCATGATGCTTTCAGCCAAACGGATGTGACAGTAGGATCCGTCTTATGACAGAACTGAATAGTGCCCACTGACTATAGTTGGGTCCATACAGCTTCCATCCTGCCCTCCGACATTTTCCTGAATGAAGTAGCCCTCTGGAGCAGATGTGAATAAGCTCTTAAATAGAAACAAACAACACATATTGACCTGCTGTTTGTGGATTATCACAACTGAGCACAGTGTTAATTGACACACAGAGATGAGTCTGTTTTATTCAACATGTTTTGTTTTAATACAATAAAATGTGAAGTACTGAAATATTATCGATGTTTATATTAAATGTAAGTCTTCAAGTTAATGATTTTGAAAGATAAAACTTTTTTAGGAGAAGCAATATAATTTGTTTTCCGGTACAAACTGCACAATCATATTACATTCGTAAGACCCAGGAAGTCTCAAATTAATGATTTTAAGTTGTACTTTCGAAAGGAATCAATTTTACTTTAGTAAACTAGTTTACAATCTTATAAGTCAGATATAAAATATAGTAACTTACTGAGTACTTAATGAAATAATGATTAATTTTAATTATGTAATATCAATACACAGAGCACACAGACACACTTATTCATAGAGATAGATGGATTCATAGATTGAAATTGGAAAGTTGTGCACACCAGAACTCAGACAATGGGCAGGCAGGATAAACAGCCACTGAGGGCTCAGCTGTCTTCCCTGTCCAGGGGGTACATTGTAATGCCGGGCAAGCTAATCAGCAGTTGCACTCATACTGCACTACTGTTCTCACATTGATTTTGCACTGTGGAAGAGCATGTTGTAAATCTGTTTTAACAGCTTCTGAACTGATTAGAAGTACTGAAATACATCCCATGCATGCCTTGATTATTGTGGATAGGTCAGCTGCTGCCAAAGTAAATAGGATCATGTATCCAAAATAGCTTAGGCGCAAATGATGAGGGCATAATTCTTCCACTTTACAAATCATTGGTCAGGCTGCTCATGGATTACTGTGTCAAGTTTTGGCCCCCAGGCTCAAAAAAGATGTATCAGAGCTTAAGTCGAATGTTAGATCTTATAGTCAGATGTATCTATGGTATACTGAAGTACAAATATAAGCATTTCATAAGTTTTTATGACAATAGATAGAATTCAGGCAAAGACTCTTTAAAATGTTGACCCTTTTTCCAAGACTTTTGCAATTTGCCCTGGCATGCTAGATATCAGCTTCTGGCCAAATCCTGACTGATAGCAACCAAAACTTGCCTAATCAGTGCTTGGAGTTTATCACAATATCTGTGCTATTGTTTGCCCACCCTCTTTTTAAGGATTGAATGCAGGTTCTCAATGGGATTGAGATTTGAGGAGTGTGCTGGCTATGGACCCAATGTTTTGTTCACCAAGCGACTTTGGCCTTGTGACATGGTACTCCATCATGCTGGAAAAAGCATTGTTCATCACTACATTGACCCTAGATCATTGGGAGAAGTTGCTTTTGGAGGATCTTTAGATTCCATTCTTTATTTATGGCAGTATTCTTAGGCAAAATTGTGAGTGAATCCACTCCCTTGGAAGAAAAGGAAAAGGACACATGAATGGTCTGGATGCTCTACTGCTGGCATGACACAGGACTCAAGGTTGAGCTCAGCTTTTCTTCACTGGACATTCATTCTTCCAGATGTTCCAAACAGTTTGAAGGGGGCTTCATGGGCTCCCATGATAAAAAAAAAAGAACTGTAACACATGTCTCCTATACCCATAGGCTCATGTGGTAAAAAAATGTATGTTTTCTAATGGATAGTGAGAGAAACAATTGATTTTGTATCATGAGACATTGGAGTATTTAACGAAACACAAGCAAAGGCAAGTATGGATACATCTGTATATTATGATGTCGATAATAGAGACACTTCGTAGACCAGATTTAAGTATTATATTTAATAATGTGTCAATATATAATATATTAACTTAAAGTATTAATATACAGTAACATTTAAATGAAAATAATCTGGTAGCATACTTTAATCCAAAGCCATGGTAAAGTCAATGTAGAAATATAGATACATATGGCTAAGAGTATAAATTAGATATATCAGCTGGATGTATTTTAAAATTAACTTTATTCCCATGTATTTGTTTTTTAAAATAAGAAATTAAAAGATTTTGCAAAGGAAATGAAAGAAATACCATCTGTTAGAAGGACTCATAATTATATAAACTATCATTTAGTTCTGGAGACTGCAATCTTTAAGGGCTTGTTAACCTTTAAAATTTAATTTTCACTGTCAATTATACTTAGTGGGAAACTTTTTTTTCTCTGTCTTTTTTGTAGGTTTTATGCTAAAACAATGACCCATTTAAAAATCTTTTTTTTTGTCATATTAAATATATGACTTGGAGAAAATCACCTAAGGATTTATTATACTATTCTACAAAACTGCTAAATTAAAGCAATAAACTATCATAATATCAAGCATAAAGTTAAAGGAGTTTTCCCACAACCTAAGGCCACTTCCACATGACCGTATGCGTTTTTACGTTCAGTTGTATGCATTGAAAAATTACTGGCATTAAATAGCCGCAATCAAGTCCCAATCTTCAGACACATATTTTCAGCCGTTCATATGGGCGGCTGCATAGTATCAGCAAACAAATACGTTGCAGTGTGGAAATACCTCAACTGGCAGAAATCTTGCGAATGATTGCTAATGCTTAAATGAGGCCAGCTGTCTTCTTTTCCAAGCATTGGACACAACTAAACTCCCTTTCCCTCCCTATTTTAAGCTCTCATAGGAGTCTATGGGAGCTTGCAACATATCTTGGCTAAAGATGAGGCAAGACCCATCTTTGGACACAACATATAAAACCGAAAATGGTCCCCGATGTTCTACACATCTAAAAATCGCTCATCTGGCTGAATACATTAGAATTCAATGCTTCAAGTGGTTGAGATTTTTGGATGCAGCTAAATAGCTGTATATATATATGGTCATGTGAATAAGGCCTTAACAGCAACCTTCTATAGCCAGTGATTGGCTATAGATGATGCACGAGGAGAGTCCATATGCGAGCTTTAGGATTAATTGCGTGTCTGAGGAGGATAATGAAATATTTAGCTCCTTCTCCCAAGAGGAGATAAACGCGGGTTTAGAAGGTGAGGATGGTGGGAAGCAAAACTTGCGTAGGCAAGCGATTCTTCCAGCGGACGCGCTGTTGGACCCCACCGCCTTCTCAAAGGCTGTGAGGGGTCTTGTGGATGTGAAGGTTTTTTTAAAGTCTTTAATTACTCCTTCAATTTGGGCTCGTTGGAGAAAAGGCAGAGGCTGGTCGGGCAGTAGAGTCCCCACTATTTCCCCTGGGTTTAAGTGGAACAGGGACTGAAGCTCTCCTATGTTCTTGCTGCTTAGTTTTTGCCATAGCCTGGCCGAACAAGGGTCCGGCGGAAGGCCCATCAAGGCGGGGAGAGAACATAATGGGGAAACTGGGGAGGGGGGAGGCGCTAGTACTTCGACTCGAGAGTCCCAGGCTTCACTGGGGCCCCTCAGGAGCATGTTGTAATTCCTGTTTCTGTAGGCAGCTTTTTTGGGGAACCACAAGGTCTCCAAGAATGATGGGCCATACATGGCCGTGATCATCCGGAACAGGAAGGGGTCTCCTGCTGGCATAGACAATCTCAACCAGTAGCTAATGTGGGATGCAACGTAGAAGTCAGAGATGTTCGGCAGCCCCATCCCTCCCTCTTCTCTTTATCAACAGGCTGTACGGCAGCCTGGAACCCCTTTGTCTCCAAATGTACTTAATGAACAACTTACGGAGGGTATTAAAAAAGTGTGCTGGTAGGTGGATCGGGAGAGACCAGATTTGATATAAGATAATTGGGAATATATAGGATTTAATTATGTTTCTCCTCCCAAACCAGGAAATATAGGGGAGATCATAATTGTGCAGAAGAGTTTTGATTTTAGAAATTAGAGGTGGGAAGTTGGCTGCGAAAAGATCCTCTAACTTCCTTGTCAGGTTTACTCCCAGAAAATCTATTGCAGTGTTGGTCCAGGAGAACGGGGAGCCCGACATCAGATTCGTGCAGCGAACCCTTGGGATCGAGACGTTAAGAACCGTTGATTTATTGAAGTTTATTTTAAAGTTTGAGAGATTCCCAAACTGTTCCAGGCATGTGGTGAGTCTGGTAAGGCCCGTTTCCGGGTTCGTGATAAGGAAGATGATATCATCTGCAAAGGCGGCTGCAGACAAAGCCTGATCTTCTATTGTGAGTCCCCGTATCTTCTGGTCCATCCTGATAGACTGGAGCAAGGGTTCTAAGGCTAGAATGAACAGGGTAGCGGATAGGGGGCAGCCTTGGCGTGTGCCATTTTTTATTTCGAAAGGGGGGGAGAGGATGTTGTTTATTTTCAGTCTGGCAAATGGTTCGGCATACAGGGAAAAGATGGCCGCTACAAAGGAGGGGGGGAAGTTGAAGTGGAGAAGGACCGATTTCATATATTGCCAATCAACTCTATCGAATGCCTTTTCGGCGTCGGTGCTTACTAAGTTGAGTGGAATTCTATTTGCATGGGCATAATGCATTGCGTGAAGGATACGGATGCAGTTATCCCTCCCCTCCCTCCCCTTCACAAATCCGGCCTGCTCCCTCTCCACCAGGATAGGGATGTGGGCTTCCATGCGCTTCGCAAGGAGTTTGGCCCATAATTTGGCGTCGAAGTTAATTAGAGAAATGGGACGGTAGCTGCCGCACATCTCCGAGTCTTTGTTTTCTTTCAGAATTAACGTGATGTGGGCCTCCTGAGTTTGTCTCGGGAGGGCGCCACCTACTAGGAGAGCATTGAACAATTCTGTGAGGCGCGGTACTAGCGTGGGACGGAAAGATTTGTAGTAAATGAGGGGCAGGCCGTCTGGGCCAGGGCTTTTGCCCGGGGGGGGGGAAGAGTTCAGGACATCCTCCACCTCCGTTTCCGTAACTGGGGCCAGGAGTTGGTTGGCTATTTACGGGTCTAACTTGGGGAGAGAAAGGGTTTTTAGGAAGTCCTTTATTTGTTTATCAGATTCGTCTAACTCATTCTGATCCTGTTGTGGGCGTAGGTTATAGAGTTGGGAGTAGAAGTATTGAAATTCAGCTGCGATATCTTGGGAGGAAGTGGCGCGAGTGCCCAGGTGTGTTTTTATTTAGTCAATTTGATTCTTAGTGCGGGCTTTCTTGATCATGGCCGTCATATACTTGCTACCTCTATTACCTTGGGCAAATGCTATATGTTTAAGGTATAGACACTTTTTATTGAATCTTGTTTCTAAGCAAAGGTTTAATTCCTTTCTGGTGTCTGAAAGTTTGGAGAGGTTTTCTTTAGTGGCGGAGAGTTTAGTGGTGTATTCCAACCTAGCTATACGTTTTAGGAGGTCATCTATTTCTTTTTGTTGACTTTTCTTTTTCCTAGCTCCAAGAGCTATCAAGGTGCCTCTGATAAACGCTTTATGCGTTTCCCATACCACTGGAACCGATTGATCACCGCCCCCGTTAAGCTCAAAAAATTATTTTAGTTGCTTAGAGATCTCAGATTTGTCATCCTCGGAGTCAAGGAGGGAGGTATTCAGCCTCCATCTCCACTCCCGGGGGGAATTGCATAGGGGTCTGAGGTCAACGTGCAACGGTGCGTGGTCGGACACAGTGGTGGTGGCGATAGAGGAGTCTAACAACATTGGGAGAAGGGTAGAGGCTATGAGGAAGTAGTCCAACCTCTGGAACGAGGCGTGGACGTGCGAGAAGTAGGTGAAGTCTTTAGTAGAGGGCGAGCATTGACACCAAGCGTCGATCAAGCCCAACTCCGAGAGGCTTCTCTGTAGGCGTCTCAGCTTTGGGTGAGATATTTGGGAGCGCCCGACTGACGAGTCCATCAGGGGGTTTATTGTCAAGTTCAGGTCCCCTCCCAAAATGATAGGGCCCACCGCGAATTCTCTGAGTATCCAACTGCCCCACCAGCCAAGCCACTTGATTAGAGTTGGGGGTGTAAAGGTTAGCGAGGGTAATCTGAAAGTTGTTTAGACGTCCTCTCAGGAAGATGGCCCTGCCCTCCCCGTCCGTGTGTTGAGCCTCGCACTGGAATGTGGTGGACCTATGAAACAATATGGAGACTCCTTTTGAGGCAGATGTCGGGTGGGGGTTGTGGAAGCCCTGGGGAAACTGTCTACCCGGCAAAGAGAGGCACTTACCCTCCTTGTAGTGGGTCTCTTGCAGGAAGGCGATCTTGGTGCCGTACTTTCTCAAGAGTTGTGCTACGTTGTGTCTTTTGAAAGGCGAGTTGAGCCCTCTCACGTTAAACGAAGAGAGACGGAAGCAGTCGCCTGCAGCCGGTAGCGGAGGAGGCATCGTGAATCCAGGGAGTGCGCTGCTGTTGCTAAGGGATTCAAAGTGCACAGTAAGACACCAAGCAGAATATCGATAGGGGGGCAGGGGGGGGGGTGGGAGCGGCGGTAGGAGGGAGTTAGGAACAAAACACTAAGAAGAGGTGTAAGACACAAAGGGAAGATAACACTGCAATGAATAATGGAGAGTCACTTTATAAAAGCTGCCTTGTGTGATGCAGAAATGCAGTCCTAAGCTCCAGTTCACAACCTGAAGTTCAATCCTGCATGGTTCAGGTAGCCAGCTCAAGGTTGACTCAGCCTTCCATCCTTTTGAAGTCCGTAAAATGAGTAACCAGCTTGGTAGGGAGTAGTAAATAAGATTATTTGAAGGTGCTGTGTAATACGTTGGTGCTATACAAATAGCAAGTTTTTTTTAGCTCCTATTTTGACATATTTTTTGCCCTCCTTGTATTAAGGACAGCAGTTCATTTGAACATTCATCAAGTAATACTACATTTTACCTCTGAAATATCTGGCTGGCTCCACCATCCCATGGGTGCTGGAAGTGGGACCCTGGGTGATCAGCTGTTCACCTCATGTGCTACATTCTGAAAGAGGTTGTCTCTACTGAGAAAAACCCTTTAAAAACTCCAATTTGTCATGATACAATTCTTTCTAGCAAAAGGCTACAGTGCAATTCACATCACCACCACTGGGTCACTACACATAAATAAATATACATCTACCCGAAATAATCTTGTGCCACACATCTCAGGATAAATGGAAAGGTAAGGAAGGAGACATCTGTTTGGAGTTACATTTGATAACTGATTAGAACATTTATATTCATTGTACAATATCTTGGAACATATGCCATAAATTGTTACCTTTATAAAATATCTAAACTATCATTTATCTATCATTATATACATATAATGTTAAATAACTAGGTATTGCCCAGAAAGATCTAAGACATTGCTTTTGAGAGGAAAGGAATACTACCAAGCAGAATGTCTAGAGATGAATTACAGTAAAATTCTACAACATAACTTCCTTAAGTAATTTACATATAAATTTGTACTTATCTGAGTTTGACTATTTCTATACAATGAATAAAAGTCTTGGCTAAATTACAGTAAATTACAGTCACAATGCAACTACATTATCCTCAATAAGAAAAAAATAACATGTGCTCTTGAAACCATTATAAAAGCTCCAACCGCGTCCCTATATAGAATAGATACATCATAACTGATTTTACAGCAACTTTCGGTCAATGTGCAAACCTAACCTAATAGTATTAAAGTAAATTGGCCTTTTTGATCAACGGCGTACAATCTTTTTGGTTTTGTAGTTGATAATTTCAGATTATACTGTAATAAATTGTTGATGGGCACTACATTGTCAAATTAAGAGATCAATAAATGCTTAATTTGTATAAACCAAATCTTTAAAGGAGATCTATTTCAGGCTAGATAGCGGATGGCATGATATTACATCCTTGTAGATTATAGATCAGTTATAGATCAGGCGCTGTCTGACCTTTTGGCCATTGCCTATCCTGTTGTTCCATGCATGTATGCGTTGCCTAAAATCCACAAAAGCCTTATTAACCTCCCTGGTAGATGCATTATCTCTGTCGGGGACTCTCTAATAAACAATTATTCACGCTTTCTGGACCCGGTGCTGTGACAATTCACACAGACTGCAGGTTCCTACATCAGGAACACCAGCGATTTCTTTAATAGGATCAAAATGTTAACTGTCCCAGCTGGGACTTTGCTGGTGACCCTTGATGTGGTTTCTTTATATACAAATATTACCCATGCTAGGGGTTGGAAGCGATTCGAGAATGACTACTAACTTCTGATTAGCCAAATCGGAATATTCAGTTTGTATTGAGCTTATTAGAGTTTGTCTTGACTAACAACTTTTTTATCCATGGTAAAGGTTTCTTTTAGCAACTGTGTGGGACCACTAGATATATGCAAATATATACATATGCAAATATAGACATGGACCACGTGGAGAGAAAGTTCACCAATTCCCCCCCATCCTCGACTTCTGTCAAAGGGTGGTGGAGGTATATCGATGACACATTCTTGTTGTGGAGGGGCACTCCACAGGAGCTGGTTGACTTTCACAATGAAATTAACAACATAGATCCAGAGCTCAAATTTACACTTAACTGGTCCTGTGAGAGTATCCAGTTCTTGAAGGTGTTAGTGAGTAATAACAGACAGATTTTGAGTACTGATATTTTCTGCAAACTGACAGATAGAAACAACCTCCTTATGTTTGATAATTGTCATCCACAGAGGATGATTGAGTCATGTCTGTGGAGTCAACTACTACGTGTACGTCGCATCAACCATGATGATAAGCTAGACGTGGTGATGCGAGAGGTTAGAGCAAATGTGTAGACGGTTTGTAAAGAAGGGCCACCCCCATGATCTTGTCAAAACATCTTCTATGAAGGTAAGGTCCATTTCTAAAACTATTAGGAAATATTGGTATATACTTACAAAAAATTGATCTCAGATTGAGGAATTCATATTGCCTCCACTTATCTTACAGAAGAACGTCTAACCTGAGGGATAAGCTTGTACATGCATGCAGTAATATACCTAGTACATCTGAACAAAAACTTGCACCTTTAAAACCTGGGAATTTTCTTTGTGCAAAATGTTCATTCTGCAACAGCCTCATTCATGGCCACACCTTTTTCCATCCACGGACTGAAAAAAAATATAAACTGAGAGATCAATATTCATGCGGATCCGCATATGTGATATATGCAACTTCATGCCTTGTGAACTTTTATATATAGGTGAAACCACCAATGAGGTTAGATTGCGCATCACTGCATATAAGAGCATGATTAGGATGGGCAAATTAGATTAACCAGCCCCCCAACATTTTGCACTAATGCGACACACTATAAGCCAGCTTAAATTTCAGGTCATTGCCCAGGTTTCTAAATCCATCAGGAGTGGTGACCGGGAGAAACTATTGAAGAAAAAGGAGCTTCAATGGATTTTTAATCTTGACACGTTGGCTCCCAACGGGTTACATTTAGATTATAACTTAACCCATTATATTTAGATATCTTCGTTAATCATAAAAAATTTTTAGTTGGTCTATATTTTTGTATTGTGGTTTTATGTATGTTTCCCACTTATCACCCTCACCTGAAGATTCTCATCATTTGCCTTTATTTCTTTTAGGCACGTCGATTGCCTTCCATCATTAAATGAGGTCCTATATAGAGATGAGCGAGCACCAAAATGCTCGAGTGCTCGTTACTCGAGTCGAACTTTCAGTGATGCTCGAGAGTTCGTTTCAAGTAACGAACCCCATTGAAGTCAATGGGTGACTCGAGCATTTTTGTATATGACTGGTGCTCCGCTAAGGTTTTCATTTGTGAAAATCGTAGCAAATCACCAAAGTCATGTAAAAAACACAGAAATGGATAGGGCAGGTGAGGAGCAACATGCAGGGCTGCATTTCGGGCTCCGAGGTCTCACTATTAAGCCACAATAGTGGCAAGAGTGAGACCACCCCCCCCCCCCCACTGTCAGCATAACGATCGTTCTCCTCTGCCACAGCTGTAACAGCTGTGGCAGAGAAGGACGATGTTAGCCCATTGAATTCAATGGAGCCGGCAATACAGCCGGCTCCATTGAAAGCAATGGGCTGCCGGCGAGCGCGGGATGAATTTTCGGGAAGGGCTTTCTGAAAAAGAAAGATTTTAGTGTAAAAAATAATAAAAATGCAGGCATTCTCTTCAATGGAGCTGCTGCTGCTGCCGGCGACTCCATTGAAGACAATGGTCCGCTGGCACACCTGAATTCTTTTTCAGGGAAGGTCTTTACATATAAGCCATTCCCTGGAAATGAATTAAAAGTGATTTAAAAAACAAAAAAAAATAAATACTCACCTCCCTTCAGCTGCCGGGGCACAGCCGCGTCTTCTCCTGCTGTCCCCTGCACTGTGGTGCTGAACTGCTGTCATTCAGCTGAGAGCTGCGCTGAGCCAATGAGAGACAGCATTCACTCACCCATTCATGAATTCATGAATGGGTGTGAGTTAGATCTGCCTCTGATTGGTCAGGCTGTGACCAATCAGAGCAGCTCATTCAGCAGGCGGGGATTTTAAATCCCCGGCTGCTGAATACTACAGAGAGCAGTTCAGGAGAACTGCCAGCTGGCCGCAGCTGAACTCCGTCTGCGGGGAGCAGGTGAGTATATATATATTTTTTATTTTTACACATTTCTGGATGAATTGCAGGGAAGGGCTTATATATTAAAGCCCTTCCCAAAAATTCATTGTGCGATCGCTGGCAGCCCTTTGCTTTCAATGGAGCCGGCTGTATTGCCGGCTCCATTGAATTCAATGGGCTAACGTCGTTCTGCCGGGACAGGGCGAGTATATTTTTTTTTTACTTTTTACACATTTTAGGATGATTTTCAGGTAAGGGCTTATATTTTTAAGCCCTTCCCGAAAATTCATCCCGCGCTAGCCGGCAGCCCATTGCTTTTAATGGTGTCGGCTGTATTGCCGGCTCCATTGAATTCAATGGTCAGTGCTCGTTTAATTGAGACGAGCACCGCGTGGCGCTCGTCCCGAGTAATGAGCATCTCGAGCACCCTAATACTCGAACGAGCATCAAGCTCAGACGAGTATGCTCGCTCATCTCTAGTCCTTTAATATCTGACGATCATCAATGGACCCTGTGCTGAACTGTGATGTGTCATGGTGGACACTTATTCATTGACGTGACACACAGCATGGTGTTGCTTAGTTACAAGGAAGCCTGGTATGATGGAGCCACTGCATCAGAATTCTTGTGAGTACATTGAGATCTCGCGTATGCGCAATTGACAAATGGGCCCTATATGCATATATTGCGCAGTCCGGTCTTCTTCTTTTCTGAATGGGGCCGCTCGTGCCGGAGAGCGGCTCCTCGTAGCTCTGCCCCGAAACGTGCCGATTCCAGCCAATCAGGAGGCTGGAATCGGCAATGGACCTGCGGTCCACCGAGGGTGAAGATCCCGGCGGCCATCTTCACCAGGTAAGTAAGAAGTCACCGGAGCGTGGGGATTCAGGTAAGCACTATCCGGTTTTCTTTTTTAACCCCTGCATCGGGTTTGTCTCGTGCCGAACGGGGGGGCTATTGAAAAAAAAAAAAAAAACGTTTCGGCGCGGGACAACCCCTTTAATGTGACTGATCTAGGATAGGCTGATGTAGTGGGTTGTCTTGCCCAAGATGTGTATTTATTGAGAGCACTTTGTATTATATGTGAGGTTGAGAAAGATTCCTGATATAGGGATCGAAACGTTGCATTTTTTCATCTGATTGTGGAAGATTAAAGAATGCCCCTCTTGGACTAACACGTACTTTGGATGCTGTCTGATACCTACACCTCATGATATTACATCCTGTCATAGCTAAAACGTCACATCCATTTGCAAGTATGTGAGACTAGAAGAAAGCCCGTCCTGGAACAGTGACTACAATCTATGTCTATAAATATACAGGCTCAGGAATTAGGAATAATAGTTATAATGCAAAGCACAAGTTATTTTGAATACACAGAATACTTAGGGCAAACCAACGTGGAGGTCCCTTTGTTTGTTGTCCCACTGGTCTACTTTTATAGACACTGGCAAAACTTTTCAAAAGCCTCTTAATTTTTTCTTTTATTCTTAGCATATCTAATTAAAATATTTCCAACATTTCAAGGAAGTTAGTTGTTCAGGGTGGGCCACGGAAAATTAGTCCAGCACCACACTCAATCAGTTGTGTTGTAATTGGTTGCTATGGTCATCAGTGACAGATTTTCTTTTCAAGACAACTATTATAAGAGTGTGGTGTCGGGCTACTTTGGCCCACCGGGTAGATGCTAAGAGGCATAACATGTAGTTACATTCTGCATACACATGAGGGATTAGTTGTTTTGCTAACAAATCACACAATTTTGGCTAAGATGTATATATTAGATTCGACCACAGAGGCTCGCACAGAAACGTCCGCAGCCGGCACATTGCAAAGTGGAGAGAGAAGACGCCGGACAGGTAAGCGGGAGGCCAATGTCGGGGCACGAGTCACATCCCGCTGCATGTCTCTCGCAGTCGGAATCTGACCCAGCCGTGCACATGAGGCCAAAGGTTGAAATCCTGACAGTTGGTTATCAGTTCCATATTTTGAATGCTGAAGAACCAAAATGAAATGCAAAATAGAAATTTGGAAAATTACAGAAAGTAGTAAGAAGAGTCGAATTCAGTTTGATGGATATCGCTGTATTTCTCCATATTGTTTCTATTTTTTGTTTTCCGTACCTGGCTGCTTGTAACTTGTAAAATGTATAAAATAATCACCTGTATACATAAAGCAATCTGTTCTTTCTGCAATCGCTTATTGTTTCTTTTGTTATTTACAACATTGTTGCAAAGACTCCTTCAAAAAGACAAGTAATGCAATGCCATTGCATATCCTATTCATAAAATAGTCTCTATGACAAGAATAAAATATTATTGTCACTTGTACAATTCTGCATTCTCTGTTACAAAACCGCATGAATGCACATAAAGGCGAGAATTTAAGATTGGGAGATGGATAAATAAAATACTGAGTAGAAGTATGGAATTGTAATATCTATTCTGTTACATTAGCAGCTTGCCTTAAAGCTATTTGTAATAGTTTAACAACATGTATACACAAATTTACTACTTGCGGTTAACAAGCTTCTGCAAAAAATAATTACTTTGCTATTATATTACCAGGGGAAGAATATCATTTTGAAATTGGAAAAATAATAACAATACAAAACATATTATATATATTTTTCTGCATTTTGTAAAACAGACGCATTATAACAAAATATTATTGATTTTCCAAATAGAGTCCCTAATGAGAATAAAATCTTAGCTTCATTGGACTATACACCCTGAAATTGCTGCGCACTCGCAACATTCTTTTGGAAATAAGGAAAGATATTCTGACATGGTACTGTTAGCCAAAATTAAACTGAAGAATGTTCTACCACTGCGTAATCATATTTACTGCTGGAAGCCCTGAGATCATTGTTCTAATGGAACTGATAATAATAATATTTATTTGCATAGCGCCAACTTATTCCGCAGCATATAATTGATGATCAACGTGTTATTGATAAGAGGTGCTAAATTAGAATTGGTACAGCACATAGGTAGTACAATGCAATGTAACACTGCAGGATGTATATTTACGTCCTGTAGGTTTGGCGTTTGTATAGAGGGGGGTCGTGGGGCAATCCCACTTTATATAATGCTGGAGCAGCTGTTTCCTACAGATGACACCCATCTGCAACAGCTTGGATAAGTCGCGCCACTGATCAGAGCTGTTTACACTTTAAATTCCACTGTCAATTCTGATAGCTGCATTTAAATCCCCAGATCGTTGTTCAGGGGTCCCGCACTGCCCCCTTGATCAGATTGTGGGTTGCCATGTGGTTGCCATGGCAGCCAGGGGCCTTCTGAAAGGCCCCAGGGGTGCCATTGCAGATAGCCTATCAAGCCATGACTATTATGTGGCTTGATAAGTTGCCTGTCAAATCAGGGTATAATGTAGTGCTATAGCATTTTACCATAACGCAGGAGTGATCAAAGCTTCACAAGTTCTTATCCCCTCTTGAGACTGTAAAAATAGTTTAAAAAAGTATTTTAATTATTAAAAAGGTAATGGAAGTTAGAAAAAAAACCCTTATGCCATATTTATAATAAAAGAATCTAAATAATAAAGCCAAAAAACATATTTGGTATCACTGCATTTGTAAAAGGCGTATCTATCAAAGTAACGCATTATGTACCCTGCACAGTCAATGTCATCAGAAAGAAAAAATAAACAAGATAATTGTGCTTTTTTTGGTCACGATGTCTCCAGGAAAAAATGTAATAAAAAGCGATCAAAAGTTGTATTTACTCCAAAATGGTACCAATAGAAACTACAGTACATTCTGGAAAAACCGAGCTCTATATCAACTATGTCAATAGAAAAATAAAAAAAATGATGGCTGCTAGAAGATGGCAGCAGAAAATAATTTGAAAAAAAATAAATATCTTTGGAAAAAAAAACTATATAAATTTGGTATCAGAATAATTGTACTGACTGATAGAATAAAGTTATCATGTTTTTTGCTATATGTACGCCATAGAGATGCACACAAAAATGGAGGAATTTTTTTTTTTTCAATTTCACTCCACTTGGAATTTTTTAAATGTCTTGTATTATATTATATAGTACATTAAACAGAACCATTAAAAAATACAACTTCTCCCACAAAATATGAACCCTGATACATCTACATTGATGGATAAATAAAAGAGTTATGATGCTTTAAAAGGGGGAGGAAAAAACAAAAATGGAAAAAAAGGTCGGCATCCTTAAGGGGTTAAAGGGGTTATATTAGTTACAAATCTAATTTTAATACCTCATTGGAGCTTTAAAGGAAGACTGTAGCTACATGGAGTTTGCAAATAAGGCTAAATAATTTACCACAATATAAAAATAATGGGAAAGTCTTGAGTAGGAATACAGTGTAAATACGATGCTAAAAATCTGAGGAGTCATGTATATGGTCACAATGCAGCTCTCTTTTTTTACACCAGAGATAAACATGGTCTATGTTGTACTTCTGTATGTCTCCTGTCACGTCCAACAAAGATGACACACAGTTTAGTCGCAGCCATAGTTTAATGTGCACCTCTAGATATCTATTTGGGAAGTGCGGTCCATTGCAGATTCCAGCCTCCTGATTGGCTGGAATCGGCACGTGACTAGGCGGAGCTACAAGGAGCCGCTCTCCGGCACGAGCGGCCCCATTTAGAAAAGAAGAAGACCGGACTGCGCAAGCGCGTCTAATCGGGCGATTAGATGCTGAAAATTAGACGGCACCATGGAGACGAGGACGCTAGCAATGGAACAGGTAAGTGAATAACTTCTGTATGGCTCATAATTAATGCACAATGTACATTACAAAGTGCATTAATATGGCCATACAGAAGTGTATACCCCCACTTTGTTTCGCGGGACAACCCCTTTAAGCCACAATAGCGGCAAGAGTGGACCCCCCCCCCTCCCAACAATTTTTACTTCTGAAAAGCCCTCATTAGCAATGCATACCTTACCTAAGCACCACACTACCTCCAACAAAGCACAATCACTTCCTGCATGACAGTCCGCTGCCACTTCTCCTGGGTTACATGCTGCCCAACCCCCCCCCCCCCCCCGCACGACCCAGTGTCCACAGCACACACCAAAGTGTCCCTGCGCAGCCTTCAGCTGCCCTCATGCCACACCACCCTCATGTCTATTTATAAGTGCGTCTGCCATGAGGAGGAACCGCAGGCACACAGTGCAGAGGGTTGGCACGGCTAGGCAGCGACCCTCTTTAAAAGGGGCAGGACGATAGCCCACAATTCAGTACAGAAGCAAGGAGAAATATAATCCTGTGCCACCGCCATCAGGAGCTGCACACGTGGGCATAGCAATGGGGAACCTATGTGCCACACACTATTCATTCTGTCAAGGTGTCTGCATGCCCCAGTCAGACCGGGTTTTTTTTATAAATAGTCACAGGCAGGTACAACTCCGCAATGGGAATTCCGTGTGCACCCACAGCATGGGTGGCTCCCTGGAACCCACCGGCTGTACATAAATGTATCCCATTGCAGTGCCCTGGACAGCAGAGCTAACGTCAGATTAAATGCAGGTGGGCTTCGGCCCACACTGCATGCCCCAGTCAGACTGGGGTTTTTTATAAGTAGACACAGGCAGGTACAACTCCCTATTGTGAAGTCCGTGTGGACGAACAGCATGGGTGGCTCCCTGGAACCCACCGGCGGTACATAAATATATCCCATTGCATTGCCCATCACAGCTGAGGTAATGTCATGTTTAATGCAGGTGGGCTTGGGCCCACACTGCATGCCCCAGTCAGACTGGGGTTCTTTAGAAGTGGACACATGCAGTTACAACTCCGTGTGGACCGACAGCATGGGTGGGTGCCAGGAAGCCACCGGCGGTACATAAATATATCCCATTGCAGTGCCCAGCACAGCTGAGGTAATGTCATGTTTAATGCAGGTGGTCTTCGGCCCACACTGCATGCCCCAGTCAGACTGGGGTTCTTTAGAAGTGGACACATGCAGTTACAACTCCATGTGGACCGACAGCATGGGTGGCTCCCTGGAACACACCGGCGGTACATAAATATATCCCATTGCAGTGCCCAGCACAGCTGATGTAACGTCAACTTTAATGCAGGTGGGCAAAAAATTAATTGGATTACACTGTAGGCGAGGGCCCCAAAAAATTGGTGTACCAACAGTACTAATGTACCTCAGAAAAATTGCCCATGCCCAGCCAAGAGGGCAGGTGAAACCCATTAATCGCTTTGGTTAATGTGGCTTAATTTGTAACTAGGCCTGGAGGCAGCCCAGTTAAAATAAAAATTGGTTCAGGTGCAAGTTTCAACGCTTTAATGAGCATTGAAACGTATAAAAATTGTTTACAAAAATTATATGACTGAGCCTTGTGGGCCTAAGAAAAATTGCCCGTTCGGCGTGATTACGTCAGGTTTCAGGAGGAGGAGCAGGAGGAGGAGGATGAATAGAATACACAGATTGATGAAGCTAAAAGGTCCCCATTTTTGATGGTGATAGAGAACGATGCTTCCATCCGCGGGTGCAGCCTACATATTGCTTAGGTATCGCTGCTGTCCGCTGGTGAAGAAGAGAAGTCTGGGGAAATCCAGGCTTTGTTCATCTTGATGAGTGTAAGCCTGTCGGCACTGTTGGTTGACAGGCGGGTACGCTTATCCGTGATGATTCCCCCAGCCACACTACACACTCTCTCTGACAAGACGCTAGCCGCAGGACAAGCAAGCACCTCCAGGGCATACAGCGCGAGTTCAGGCCACGTGTCCAGCTTCGACACCTAGTAGTTGTAGGGGGCAGAGGCGTCACGGAGGACGGTCGTGCGATCGGCTACGTACTCCCTCACCATCCTTTTACAGTGCTCCCGCTGACTCAGCCTTGACTGGGGAGCGGTGACACAGTCTTGCTGGGGAGCCATAAAGCTGTCAAAGGCCTTAGTGTTCCCCTGCCTGTGCTGTACATGCTGCCTGATCTCTGTGCCTCCCCTGCTTCCTGGCCCTCGGAACTGCGCCTTCTGCAACTAGCGCTGTCGGATGGGAATTTTACCATCAGCTTGTCCGCCAGGGTCCTGTGGTATAGCATCACTCTCGAACCCCTTTCCTCTTCGGGTATGAGAGTGCAAAGGTTCTCCTTATACCGTGGGTCGAGCAGTGTGTACACAAAGAAATCCATAGCGGCCCGAATGCGTGTAACGCGAGGGTCACGAGAAAGGCATCCTAACATGAAGTCAGCCATGTGTGCCAGGGTACCTGTACACAACACATGGCTGTCCTCACTAGGAAGATCACTTTCAGGATCCTCCTCCTCCTCCTCAGGCCATACACGCTGAAAGGATGACAGGCAAGCAGCATGGGTACCCTCAGCAGTGGGCCAAGCTGTCTCTTCCCCCAGCTTCTCATGCTCCTCCACCTCCTCCTCCTCAACGCACTGAGATATAGACAGGAGGGTGCTCTGACTATCTAGCGACATACTGTCTTCCCCCGCCTCCATTTCCGAGCGCAAAGCGTCTGCCTTTATGCTTTGCAGGGAACTTCTCAAGAGGCATAGCAGAGGAATGGTGACGCTAATGATTGCAGCATCCCCGCTCACCATCTGGGTAGACTCCTCAAAGTTTCCAAGGACCTGGCAGATGTCTGCCAACCAGGCCCACTCTTCTGTAAAGAATTGAGGAGGCTGACTCCCACTGCGCCGCCCATGTTGGAGTTGGTATTCCACTATAGCTCTACGCTGCTCATAGAGCCTGGCCAACATGTGGAGCGTAGAGTTCCACCGTGTGGGCACATCACACAGCAGTCGGTGCACTGGCAGATTAAACCGATGTTGCAGGGTGCGCAGGGTGGCAGCGTCCGTGTGGGACTTGCGGAAATGTGCGCAGAGCTGGCGCACCTTTCCGAGCAGGTCTGACAAGCGTGGGTAGCTTTTCAGAAAGCGCTGAACCACCAAATTAAAGACGTGGGCCAGGCATGGCACGTGCGTGAGGCTGCCGAGCTGCAGAGCCGCGACCAGGTTACGGCCGTTGTCACACACGACCATGCCCGGTTGGAGGCTCAGCGGCGCAAGCCAGCGGTCGGGCTGCTCTGTCAGACCCTGCAGCAGTTCGTGGGCCATGTGCCTCTTCTCTCCTAAGCTGAGTAGTTTCAGCACGGCCTGCTGACGCTTGCCCACCGCTGTGCTGCCACGCCGCGCGACACCGACTGCTGGCGACGTGCTGCTGACACATCTTGATTGCGAGACAGAGGTTGCGTAGGAGGAGGAGGGTGGTTTAGTGGAGGAAGCATACACCGCCGCAGATACCACCACCGAGCTGGGGCCTGCAATTCTGGGGGTGGGTAGGACGTGAGCGGTCCCAGGCTCTGACTCTGTCCCAGCCTCCACTAAATTCACCCAATGTGCCGTCAGGGAGATATAGTGGCCCTGCCCGCCTGTGCTTGTCCACGTGTCCGTTGTTAAGTGGACCTTGGCAGTAACCGCGTTGGTGAGGGCGCGTACAATGTTGCGGGAGACATGGTCGTGCAGGGCTGGGACGGCACATCGGGTAAAGTAGTGGCGACTGGGAACTGAGTAGCGCGGGGCCGCCGCCGCTATCATACCTTTGAAAGCCTCTGTTTCCACAACCCTATACGGCAGCATCTCCAGGCTGATAAATTTGGCTATGTGCACGTTTAACGCGTGGTGGCGTACTTGCGCCTGCGCTCCAACACTTGCGCTAGCGACGGCTGGACGGTGCACTGAGAGACATTGGTAGATGGGGCTGAGGACAGCGGAGGTGAGGGTGTGGGTGCAGGCCAGGGGACATGCTGGTGGTGGTGGCTCCCCGGCTGATCTTGGCGCGACAAAGGTTGCACACCACTGTTCGTCGGTCGTCTGCACTCTCAGTGAAAAACTGCCAGACCTTTGAGCACCTCGGCCTCTGCAGGGTGGCATGGCGCGAGGGGGTGCTTTGGGAAACAGTTGGTGGATTATTCGGTCTGGCCCTGCCTCTACCCCTGGCCACCGCACTGCCTCTTTCAACCTGCCCTGCTGCTGCACTTGCCTCCCCCTCTGAAGACCTGTCCTCAGTAGGCTTAGCAAACCAGGTGGGGTCAGTCACCTCATCGTCCTGCTGCTCTTCCTCCGAATCCTCTGTGCGCTCCTCCCTCGGACTTACTCCAATTACTACTACCTGAGTGATAGACAACTGTGTCTCATCGTCATCATCCTCCTCATCCCTTGTACCCCGGGAACTTTCTAAAGGTTGGGCATCGGTCACGACAAACTCCTCCAGTGGGAGAGGATTCAGAACCATTGCTGCCCATTCTGGGCAGGGGCCCGAGAACAGTTCCTGGGAGTCTGCCTGCTCCTCAGAATGTGTCATTGTAATGGAGTGAGGAGGCTGGGAGGAAGGAGGAGCAGCCAGAGGATTCAGAGTTGCAGCAGTGGACGGCGCAGAAGTCTGGGTGGTCGATAGATTGCTGGATGCACTTTCTGCCATCCACGACAGGACCTGCTCACACTGCTCATTTTCTAATAAAGGTCTACCGCGTGGACCCATTAATTGTGAGATTAATCTGGGGACGCCAGAAACGTGCCTCTCTCCTAATCCCGCAGCAGTCGGCTGTGATACACCTGGATCAGGAGCTCGGCCTGTGCCCACACCCTGACTTGGGCCTCCGCATCCTCGCCCGTGTCCACGTCCACGTTCTCTAGGCCTACCCCTGCCCCTCAGCATGGTGTATTACCAGTAGTGCAGAAACAGAACGCTGTAATTAAATGTGCCGCTTATTGGCCTGTGGTTGGAGGCTGACTTCGCTTACGGAACGCACAGCAGAGTCAGGAAAGAATTTTGCGCAAGCCTGCTGTAACACTTAGCTGGCTGCGTATTAATTAGAACTACTACCCCCTGCAGAGACGCAGTACACTCAGGACGGTCACAGGCAGCCCAAAAAGAATGTTTTTTCCCAAATTGTTTTGGAAAAGCCCGCTGCCTATATACACAGTATATCTCTTTCACTGTCCCTGGCTCACCACTACTGGCCCTGGACTTTGTAAAATTACTGCAGACTGTTTCCCTCTGGACAGGATGACAGCGGGGATGTGTAACGCACAGCAGAGCCAGGAAAGAATTTTGCGCAAGCCTGCTGTAACACTTAGCTGGCTGCGTATTAATAAGGACTACTACCCCCAGCAGAGACGCAGTACACTCAGGGCGGTCACAGGCAGCCCAAATAGAATGTTTTTTCCCAAATTTTTTTGGAAAAGCCCACTGCCTATATACACAGTATATCTCTTTCACTGTCCCTGGCTCACCACTACTGGCCCTGGACTATGTAAAATTACTGCAGACTGTTTCCCTCTGGACAGGATGACAGCGGTGATGTGTAACGCACAGCAGAGCCAGGAAAGAATTTTGCGCAAGCCTGCTGTAACACTTAGCTGGCTGTGTATTAATTAGGACTACTACCCCCAGCAGAGACGCAGTACACTCAGGACGGTCACAGGCAGCCCAAATTGAATGTTTTTTCCCAATTTTTTTTGGAAAAGCCCACTGCCTATATACACAGTATATCTCTTTCACTGTCCCTGCCTCACCACTACTGGCCCTGGACTATGTAAAATTACTGCAGACTGAGGACGCAATGCTCTGCACGGCCGATATACAAAAAAATAAAAAATGTGCAACACTGCAAAAAGCAGCCTCAACAGTACTGCACACAGTCAGATGTGGCCCTAAGAAGGACCGTTGGGGTTCTTGAAGCCTAAAATCACTCCTAACACTCTCCCTATAGCAGCTCCACCATCAGCAGCACTTTCCCTGATCTCTGTCAGAATGCATCAGTGGCGAGCCGCGGGAGGGGCCGATTTATATACTCGGGTGACACCTGATCTCGCCAGCCACTCACTGCAGGGGGGTGGTATAGGGCTTGAACGTCGCAGGGGGAAGTTGTAATGCCTTCCCTGTCTTTCTATTGGCCAGAAAAGCGCGCTAACGTCTCAGAGATGAAAGTGAAAGTAACTCGAACATCGCGTGGTGCTCGCCCCTAGTAACGAGCATCTCGAACACGCTAATACTCGAACGAGTATCAAGCTCGGACGAGTACGTTAGCTCATCTCTAGTAGGAACACATCTTTCCAAGGTTAATTGAACTGCCTGGTATTAGTGTTAGGACCCATCTGCAAGCATGGTCACCAGGACGTTGGTCGGATATGCCAACGTACTTTGATAAAACTACTTACTAAGAACCTTGCACTTTTAATATGGTTAATATATGCATTACAGTTATGCATTTTTCTGATAAAAAAATGTATTTTAATATTGTTGCCATGTGTTTCTCCAGATCCCGCTGTACCATGACATCTTCAATTCTATATAGAGCATAAAGAGATTTTTTCCCATTGGATTCCAAATAAATTCAACAGGAAAAGCATTGTTGCATACTCCATCGGACGCTGTATGTACAGATGTATTCTTGTCTGATAGCATTGCCACTAAGAATCCATATAACCTCCATGCGCTGCTGTACAGGTTTCATACCCATGTGAATGTGTGGTTAGCAAAGGTTTCCTTTGCAATACAAATAAAATAAGTTTGATACATAGCAGCACTCTTTAACGCAAATTGTTCCTTTCACAATTATTTACAAAGCAGCAGAAGTAATCTAGACCTGTGTTTTGCTAAGATAATTACTTAGGCCTTGTTCACACGAGAGTTGTTTTGCACGTGTCAGTGCTGCGCAAAACGCAGAGCTGCATGGATTTGCAGAAAAACCTGTGAACGAAGCTCCATGCCAATTGCTTTCAATGGAGCCACAGCAGCCTAATTCAATGAATGGCTGAGCGCTGCCTGTGATTGGCTTAGCACTCAGCCAATCAGACACAACCCTTTTAGCAGGTAGGTTTTTTAAATACCCGCCTGCTGAAACAGCTTCAGAGCAGTGCAGGGGGACCAAGCGGCTAGACGCTCCGAGCCCCGACAACGGCAGAGAGGTGAGTATACATTTTTTTACACATGCTAGGGATGATTTTTAGAGAAGGGCTTATATTTCAAGCCCTTCTCCAAAAATCACTGCAGGGCTTGCCGACAGCCCATTGTGTTCAATGGTGCCGCCTGCAACAGCGGCGGCCCCATTGAAAGCAATGGGAGAACATTGTGATCCTCTGCCACAGCTGTGACAGCTGTGGCAGGGGATTCTTTACTCCTCACAGCGAGTGCCATCATTTCTGGACACTGTGACGGTGCTGTCACAGTGTTCAGTGATGAGGGGACTCCCCAAAGGGAATATTTACATACAACATGGGCCTATGCGGTGCACGCATGTCCTATCTTTTGCAGGTGTGCACGTTTGCATGCCTGTAAAACATGGACATGTGAATACATCATAGGAAACCAATGGTTCTAATTAATGCACAGTTTTGTGCACACAATTCTAAGCACAAAAACATGCTCATCTGAATGAGCCCTGAGGCCTCAGTCACACGAGCGCATCAGCACCCGTACACCGGCGCCGATGCGCCCGTGTGACTGACACCAGCAGACGGACGCACCTGAAGACGGCCGTCTCTCTGCAGCGCCGGAGGAAAGAACATGTGACCGGCTTCATTGGTGGTCATGTGTTCTTTCTTCTGGCGCTGCAGAGAGATGTCCGTCTTCAGGTACGTCCGTCTCCTTCTTGCAGTCACACGGGCGCATCGGTGCTGGTGTATGGGTGCCGATGCGCCCATGTGACTGAGGCCTTAAAGTGAATGTCCATCCTTGTACATAATTTTGGTTCTTCTTTAGGCTGCGGTCAGATGAGCGACTTTTTTAGTGCATGAATAGGCATGTTTAAAAATTAGCTCTATTATAGCCAATGCTTTCCAATGAAAGTGGTCACCTGTCTGTTTTTTAGAGGTGCTAAATAATCGCACCTGCAAAAGATAATATACACAAGTGCAAATACACTTGTCATGCGATCTTTCTACACGCAATGTGCAATTTTTTTCATGAGCTAAAAAAAACACTCTTCTGACCAAGCCCTTAATCTATATTGGAGCTCTAAATCAGAAAAAAACAGAATTCTAACCCCAATAAAGATATGTTGCAAGATATGAGTTAATCAGCACAGAATTTTGGACTAACATTAGATGGTATTAATAGGAGGACATTTGCTTAAACTGGTTTTACCAAAATATAAAGTCTTCCTTTAACCACAGTATAAGTTATAGCTATCTGTTCCATGGGCATCTGACCACAGGTACCCCTGCCACTCAATTAATTTTAATTGGACTTTAGGAGATACCCTAAGACAAGTGCTTGGCTATCACCAGCAATCCCTTTGAAAGAAAGGAACGTACTTGACCATTCTCCATTCACTCTGAGAAGCTTGTTCTCTGAGTAGTGGGGATTCCAGCAGTCAGACCCCCACTGATCAAATTATTATCCCCTATTCTGTGGATGGAGGATTACTTTTAATTCTTACACAACCCTTTCAAAGAAAGGCCCCATACATAGGAATTTAACTGGAAACAAAAAAAATTAGCTACATTTAAAAGTTTTGCTGTTTTTAAGTCAACAAACTATTTTCTTATAAACTATTAAAAAATGTCTGTTTTCTGAAATTAAATTACAAAAATCATCTTATTTAAATTTGTATATGATGACTCCCTGTTACACTGCGCCACTCAACTGAGATTAAATGTTTTGGTGTTTGATAGGACAGAACATCTGCTATTGTGACAGTATGAAAAGCACACAGCTATAGCATTACATTGCTTCTATAAGGTAGACTAAACAAAGATGTATCATACATTTTTTAATCAAGTTTGATGTATCCAGCTGTATGTTTATCAAAAAAACCTGCATGTTACCTTATAATTTGAAACTGGAGTTTATCCACATATTCTCTTTAACTTTGTTTTTTTCCAACTATGAGTTTAAAGGAAAACATTGTTGCTCTTAAATTATGTTTTATGTACTATTTATCTGTGTTTCCTGTTACAGGATCAATTCTACTTTTTAGTAGCTAGTGACTACTAAATCTACGGCATATTTTTTCCATCCCAGCAATTTCTCCTCCATATCGTAATTACTTTCCCCTACACTAATATCAGTTGGCAGGTCATGTAACTTACATGTGTTGGTTGTAAATTATGCATGGCTTCTAACATTTCTAACTCATCCTTAGGATAGAAAATATTAGATTAGTTGTGGTCCTATTCTTGGTACCCTGCTGATTAGCTACTTGAAGGATTAGCTGCCACACACGTGCAAGTGCTTCAATTTATCAGGGATTGAACCCAGGACCTCCTGTTCTCCAGTAGGCAGCTCTCCCTGCTGAGCCATCCAACCATCTGAACAGCTTCTCTGCTGGACCTTAGCCTGGTTCCTGTAGGCCTGATCCAGTTCCCTGTCTATTCAATGCTGAAAGGACCTAAAGTGAGCATGTAAACATCAAAACAAAGCCATACGGCAATGAAGTAAGGTAGCCTGGTCTGATGAATCACGTTTTCTTTTTCATCAAGTAGATTACTAGGTGCATGTGCATCGTTTACTTGGAGGGAAAAGATGGCACCAGAGGGAAATATGGAAAAAGGTAAGGTTGTGGAGGCAGTATGATGTTCTAGAGAATGGTTTGCTGAGAAATCTTGTGTCTTGGCATTCCTGTGGATGTTACCTGACCCTTTCTACTGTCCTAACTCTTGCTGCAGACCATACATATCATTACATGGCAATATATTCCATAATGGCAGCGGCTTCTTTGAGCAGGATCATGTACCTTGCCACCCTGCAAAATTTGTTCAGGAATGGATTGAGGAACACGTCAAAGAGTTCAAGGTATTGACTTAGTCCTCTAATCTCACAAATCTCAATACTTTCAAGCATCTGTGGAATGTGCTGGAAAAACAAGACTGATCCATGGAGGCCCAACCTCACTATTTACAAGATTAACCCATTCAATGGCAGGTTTATTATTACCATGTCATGCCTCACAGGGCAGGTTTTTTAAATGAGTCAACAATGCAATTTAATCTCACAAGTATTTGAAAGTACTGTACTACTTTGACAGTTGGTATTATGGCAGGAAAATCTCTGGGGCTTGCTGCACTGAGTATGCAGTAAAAACCCCATAAGATTTCAGATGACAGCTCAGTGTTCTGCACATTTCAGCACTAGAGCTCTCCACGGAAATCTTCTGGGGGTTTAACTCCATGGTGAGTGCAGCAAGCCCTAAAAATCACACCGTTAAAACAAATATCTAGTAAATCTATAATTGAATTGAAACGAAAGGAGATGTTTTGGATTTACAGACTCCATACCCTACAACCATCCGGGCTCAATGAAATTTTAGAAAAAATATGATATGGTTATTTTATTGTATTTTATTTTTTATAGTCATTGAGGATATATTAAAATAATGTAAAATTTTAGTGATGATATTTAAATCTAAATAGGATGAATGAGTTCATGAATTTATGTAACTAAGGATTTTTAGGTTTAAGACTGCATTAGCTATATAGAAATATGTTTTAACATTTTAACTAAGATGTGTATATTTATTTAATTTTTGCAATGCATATTTATTGTTTAGACAATTTATATAAATATTATATGAATAATTTATACTGATACTTAACCCCTTGAGTGGCGGGTTTCCTACCACCCTGTCGTGCCCACCAGGGCAGGTTTTTTAAAATGGTCTAATCATTGAATTTCAACTAATTTTGCAGTTGCGTCTCAAGAGCCATAACTTTTTCATTTTTCCATTGACATGGCCATATAGGGGCTTGTTTTTTGCGAGACAAGTTGTGATTTTTTTTAAATGGGGGAGGAAAAAAAGAAATGGGGAAAAAGAAAAAAAGGGGCCATGTCATTAAGGGGTTAAATAATGTATTAACTTCCTTCTCTGGGTCATTACGACGCATGGATACCACATGTGTGATTGTATTTTTGATTTTTTACAAAGTAAAGGGAGACAAGTGTTTTTATTATTTTTTTTATAATTTTTTAACTTTTTTTTTTTATTTTAATTTTTTGTCCCTTTAGGGGACTTCCACAGGGACCCATCAGGACCCCCTGATCACATTCCGGGGGTCCGATGGTGACAGCCCTTTACATGCTGCAGTGACAGCCCTTTACATGCTGCAGTTACATTGACTGCAGCATGTAAACATGTAAAGAGTTAACACAGCAGAGATCGGAGGTTTTCTCTGATCTCTGCTGTAAGAGCTGGTACCTAGCTGTCCTCTGACAGCCAAGCAGCAAGCTCTCCCTGCCACAGGGACCATCGGCATGCTTCTGACAAGCCGATGGTCTCTATGGCAACCTGTAAACAAAGCAGGAGATTGCCGGCGCATCGGCAATATCGTCTGCTGGTTTTTCAAAGTCCTGCACTGCTCTATGTGGGTCTGTGCAGGCAGAGCACAGTGCCACAGCTTGTGGCATTGTGCTCTGCAGCTCCCATAGTGATACATAGCCCGGAAATCTTCCGGGCTACGTTGCTATGAGCAGTGGAGCTCGTCCCGGAAAATTTCCGGGCGTGCCACTCAAGGGGTTAATGGAGGTTTAGAAACGACATATGAATTTTGTTGATAGAGAGACGTATATATAATTTTATTTTATTTACGGGTATGAAAAGGAAGGATATGCATGTATATGTTTTATATGTATATATATATATAGATAAGATTTAGTGTGTAAAATAAGAAATGATCGTGAGGTATTATGATACGGTTTTTAAACAAAAGTAGTGAAAAGAAGTTGGATTACAAGAGAAAACAATGTTTAGATATAAGACATTGATTTAGTGATGAAAACGAATAGGATAATGTGAAATAACAAACGGATTCGAGTGATGCAAAATGCCGATTTTATGAATGAACACTGTGTAGTAGTTTCGGGAAAGATCACATGACTTTGAAAGTGACGTGTAGAACATGTGATCATGACGTATGATCAGACGTGACCACAAGATGGCCCCGACAAGTGGCGTCCGTGGATCAATGTGAGTTTAGATGATATGTATAAATGTGTGTTTGTAAAATGTTTATTTTAGGCTTGAAGAGGGCGGTTTAGTCCGCCGAAACGCGTAGCAACAGATAACTAATAAAATATAATTATATTCTATGGACCATTTTGTCCTCTGATGTACCGGGAGAAAACGAGCGCGGGGGGATTTTTCTGGTTCTTATAAGGTGTATAAGTATTTGAAAGTACTGTACTACTTTGACTGTTGGTATTATGGCAGGAAAATCTCTGGGGCTTGCTGCACTGAGTATGCAGTAAAAACCCCGTAAGATTTCAGATGACAGCTCAGTGTTCTGCAGATTTCAGCACTAGAGCTCTCCACGGAAATCTTCCGGGGGTTTAACTCCATGGTGAGTGCAGCAAGCCCAGGAGATTTTCTGGACGTGCCACTAAAGGGGTAAAAAAGGCCATGTAGACCTTTTCACTCTTCTTTTTAATCAATGTGTTTTTGTTAATGAAGACTTTTTGTAGTGGTTTTGTATTAAACATTTCTAATTGTTTGATTTTTATGCTTGTATTGTGTTTCCAAGGCACTGCAGACTAGAGGATTGAAATCTTAACCAATTTTGTCAATCAGAGTAAACTGACAGCTTCTCCTCTAGCCTGTTTCCCTGCTGTGTACATGAATTAATTGCGTTTCCACTGGTTTACAGAGGGCTGTATGACAGTGTCAGGTGATGGTAGAAGAGATCAGGAGGACAGACTGCAGAAAAAAACTACCATTACAGAGGTCTGAAATTCCCTCCAGATGAATCTCCTGCTCTTATCAAAAGGTGGTGGAACACTCCAGGAGCTTCTCAGAGAGTGGATGGAAAAATAGCTGTGTAGTATTGAAAAGGCTTGGTAATGCTACACAGCCCATGAAAAAGGAGAGAGGAGGAGATGCTGAGCTTGTGCAAGTTCATGAGAGAGACCAGCTGATCAGTGCTGGGAATGCCCCTGAGTCAGAAACTTAAATGTAGGAAAGCCTGCAAAACAAATATGAAGCTTTCTAAATGCATGGGATGAAAAATGCAATGCAAAAAAGCAAAAAAAACAAAAGTGCCTAATTTCTCTCTGCAGGGACTTAGTAAGATAAGTATATACTAATGTTTCATGCAAAAAGGTTTCCATAGCCTTTAAAGCATCTGCTGGTAGCATGTACACAATATCACAGGATATCTTCAGACATATAGTGTAGTCTATGCTTTGATGGTTTGGAGCTGTTTTGGTGACATAGGACCTATACAATATTAGGCAGGTGATTTTAATGTTATGGTTGATGTATACCTGTTCTATCTTTGTGTGCTTTTGCATTAAAACCATGGCAGATTTACACCTGCTCACTTATTTCACTTTGTTAGGAAACGTTGACTAACTTCATAATTTGAATCAAACTTTAAAGTCAACCTCTTCTCAGCTTGAAATTACTTTTAACAAAGAGCACAATTTTATATTCCACTGCACAACAGAAGTAGATGAGACAGGTTTTAGATTTAGTTGTCTTTAATAAAAAATGTTTAGACGTGGAAAGAAAAAAAAATAATTACAATTTCAGTTCCAAACAGAAAAACAAATGTTTTCAGTTCTGCAAAGCATTATTGTCTGTTCTTGCATTCAGCTCAGTGTCAATTCAGCTTGAATTGAAGATCTAAGTAATCTGAGACATACTGGTTCTTAAGGGAATACTGCATAACAACTCCACTTACATTAGCAGTGTGTCCCAAGGAACCAGTCCATTGTTTACAGCTGGAATGGCATTATATCATGAGAGTGTAAAGGGAAAAGAAGCCTGACAACAGTCAAGCATACCTGACAAGACTCCTGATCTTCCCAGGACTCACACATAGACCAGGCAGAGCTTAAAATGTCCTGCAATTTAGGATTCACTTGTTGATAAGTATGGTCAAGCCTTTGCATTCCTCATCATATCCTACATTATTAACCAGTTTCTTTTAAAAATAAAGGTGTGACACAGTGGATGTTCTAGAGTTGGTATAGCCAGAGGCCTGCAATATGTATCCAATTGACTACAATTACGGTAACAGAACAGGCTACAGTATGTATCATGGTGCACAAAACATTGTCCTTGGACAAAGAAACAATGAGGCTGTGTACTATGTACAGATAAATTAGGAGGTAGCCTTCAGAGCAATTCATGACATACCTTTATCTGAAGAGAACCCTGGTGTAGGTGCAAACCCTTCAAATTTCTAAAATTTGGAGATAGCAGCATCATAGAGTGAGGGGGCATCGGGTTGGATTTACATAGGATTTCCAGATACAATATATGGATAAGTTTAATAGTCCAGACATTTAGAGCCTTCCTTTTTAACCCCTTAGTGACGAAGCCTGTTTGCGCCTTAGTGACGGAGCCAAATTTTGGAAATCTGACATGTGTCACTTAACATATCATAACTCCGTGAAGGCTTTACATATCCAAGTGATTCTGACATTGTTTTTTCACCACATGTTGTACTTCATTTAGGTGGTAAAAATAGACCCATAGAATTTGTGTATATTTATTAAAAACCCCAAAAATGGGAAAATTTTGAAAAAATTGTCATTTTTTCACATTTTCAACTGTAATATCTCAAATATGTGCAAACATACTGTATAAATGTTTGCTCAGATATATATTTCCATCTGTTCACTTTATTCTGAATGCACATTTGAAAAACTTTCGTTTTTTTTTAACCATTTAGGAGACGTACAAATTTAACATTACTTATCAACATTTTGAGGAACACTTTATTTTCCGGCACCAAGCGAAGATTGTAAAGGCTCATAGGTGTCAAAATAATAGATACCCCCACAAATGACCCCATTTTAAAAACTACACCCCTTAGTGTATTCACTGAGGGGGGTCAGGAGTATTTTGACCCCACAGTTTCTTTTCAGGAATTAATGTAATTTAGAGTAAAAAAAATAAAATTTCATATTTTTGCAAATACGTCATTTTTAACACAGAATTTTTTTCTATAGTGCACATGAAAACGAGGATTTACACCTCAAAATGCATACCCCCGTTTGTCCTGTGTTCAGAAACATACCCATTGTGGCCCTAATCTTCTGTCCGTATGTACAACGGGGCCAAAAACCGAAAGGAGCAGCCGGTGGCTTTCAGATCAGACATTTTGCTTGAAGGCGTTTTAGGCCCCATTGCTCACTTGTAGACCCCTCGAGCGGCCAAAACGATAGAGAACCCCCACAAATGACCTCATTTTGGAAACTAGACCTCTTAGCGCATTAATCTAGGGGTGTACTGCATATTTTGACCCAACAGTTTTTGAATGAAGTAAAGCAAAGCAGAATGAAAAAATTATGATTTTTTTTTTTTTTTTTATCAATTATGTGATTTAAAAAAAATTTTTTTTTGGACAGGAGACATATAAATGGAGGCTTTCACCCAAAAATGGATACCCCTGTTTGTCCTGTGTTCAGAAACATACCCATTGTGGCCCTAATCTTCTGTCCGTATGCACAACGGGGCCCAAACTGGAAGGAGCAGCGGGTGGTTTTCAGAACAGACATTTTGGTTGAAGATGTTTCAGGCCCCATTGCCCTCTTGTAGAACCCGTGAGCGACCAAAACGACAGAGGACCCCCACAAATGACCCCATATTAAAAACTAGACCCCTTAACGCAATTATCTAGCGGTGTACTTCGTATTTTGACCCCACAGTTTTTAAATGAATCGAAGCAAAGCAGAAGGAAAAAATTACGATTTTTGTTTTTTTGGCAATTATGTAATTTTAAAAATAGTTTTTTTTGTACAGCATACATAGGAATGAAGACGTTCAGCCCAAAATGTATACCCCCATTTGTCCCGTGTTCAGAAACATATGCATTGTGGCCCTAATCTTCTGTCTGGATGCACAACGGGGCCCAAACTGAACGGAGCGTCAAACTTAAACTGTCTTTTGACTTTTACGTGACCGCCATTATCCATTGGATAATGGCGATCACGTGACCGAAGACCGCTCACCGCGGCCCCCCGTGACATCTCTAAGCTCTTGGCTACCTTTAGTAGCCAGAAGCAAGGAGATTTTAAATTTTCTCTTGCCCTCCCCAGCTTCTGCGCTTGCGTCCGCCATTTTGGCGACAGGCGCATGTGCCAAAACTGGGGGAAGGTCTGCGGATAAGGATCCCGTCAGGGAACCTCGCTGGTGGCCTTATTTAAGTAATTTCACCTCCCCTCACGGATCCGATCCGCAATGGGAGGTGAAAATTGAGTTTTTTTTTACTTTTACGTGATCGCCGTTATCCATTGGATAACGGCAATCACATGACTGGGAAACGCGTACCGTGGCCGCCCATGAAATCTGCAGGCTCTTGGCTACATTTGTAGCCAGGTGCGGGGAGATTTTAAATTACCACGCCAATCTGCGGCTTTTGCACCTGCGTCCGCCATTTTGGCGACGGACGCGTGCGCAAAAGCCGGGCAAGGTCCGCCGATAAATCTGGGGGCTTAAGGTACCTAATTTCATCTCCCCTCATGGATATGATCCATGAGGGGAGATGAAACAAACTTTTTATCTTTTTTTTTTACACTTTTAAAACTTTTTTTTTTACTTTTACATGATCGCTGCTATCCATTGGATAGCAGCGATCGTGTGACTGGGAACCGCATACAGCGGCTCCCGGTGACAGCTCCCTGCTCTTGGCTACTCATTCTAGCCGGGAGCAGGGAGTTTTTAAATTTCCCGGGCCTCCCGGCTCTCTGCGCATGCGCGTGACGTAATTCGTCGGCGGCAGTGCCGGGGAGAAGACCGAAGGATCTGGACGCTGCGGAGGACCGGGGGTGAGTACTCTCAGCTCCCCTTACGGATCCGATCCGTAAGGGGAGCTGAAACGTTAATGGTTTTTAACTTTCCATTGACTTTAACGCGATCGCCGGTATCCGGTGGTTACCGGCGATCGCGTTACCGGGGGTGGAGTCCCGCGGCCCGGGATGACAGCTCCATGCTGTCGGCTACCTCCGGTAACCAGCAGCATGGAGCTATCACGTCCTGAGCTTGCAGGGCTGTCATTCCTAGAGGATGCATAAAACTACGTCCTCTAGGAATAAAAGCCAGCCGGCCAGGACGTAGTTTCCCGATGGGGCCGTCGTTAAGGGGTTAAACTGTACATTTTATCTTTATGTTCAAGGATATAATGAGATCAGATTTTCTGTTTATGATTAAGAAATAGTCCGTCCCCTTCTTCAGTGTATAGTACTATTATTATTATTATTAATGTATGAATTTAGTGAGAAAATTTAAATAACTCCAGTTTTACTATTCTACAATGGACATATTTAGTTTGGGGGAGATTTCAATAGAAATTAGATATTCCTTCACTAATGCAAACTATTGGATTTTTGTAACTTGTTTTTGGTTTATTTTTTATAAAGTTCACAATGAATCACCTAGTTAGCATTAATTCTTCAGTTTATTACTGTCATGTAGATCCATTAAAAATGTTTTTCAGTTGCTTTTCTGCCATGTTTGGGCAATAAAATGATTTTTTTTTATGTCTGTCCTGGACTGCTTACAAAACCCACAGATGACTTGGAGCAGTCAGGACTGACGTGTTTGCTTGCTATACAGGTGGCAAGATGCAGGAGTGGACAGATACAAGAGGTAGTGATCAGGGCACCCATACGAAAGGGGTGATCCCACTTCTTCCAAAAGGACAGGTTCAAGGTCAGAGGGGAGCCGGAGTACAGTAAACCGGGGACAAACAGAAACTGACAATGAATAGAAGACGAGAACACGGAATGCAAGACAAACAGAAACACACGGAATAACCAGAACACAGGAGCCGGACCACAGACAGGAGCACTCAGTAAGCTTACTTGATCAGGAACACTGAAAAATAACCAACAACTCACAGCCAGGAAGAGCTGGATTATATAGGGAAAAGGGAGAAACTGATTGGCTGACAGAGCTGTCAATCACCAGCCACTACCTCATCTAACAGCTGCAGGACTAATTAACCTGAACTAGTAAGCACAAAAGATATTAAGCCTAGCTAGTCAGGATAGAATCCACAGTAGTAGAGGTGTGCTGGTAGAGACTTGCCAGTGTGCTGGCTGTAACATGACAATTTTATTCTAGATAATTAGGCTTTTTAATAATCTCCCTACCTTTTTTAATCAAATTAAGAGGTTACCATTTTAAATAATTATTTTACACCTATAATGTATCAGTAATACAATTGCATGAAGTACTTTATACTCTGTATATGACAGTTTTCAGGTGTAAATTGAGCCAGAAAACTGTTATATATGCCTTGCACCCCAATTACTATGTGTATTTAGACACTGTTGGACACTTTTACCGACTTGTCCAAAAAAAAGGCATGGCAGCTGCAGCAGCCACATTAAGGCAATGGGACAACATTGCCACAGGTGTCACAGCTGTCACTTTTGTGGCAGGGGATTGTTCACTCCCCGCTGGGAGTATCATTACTACTAGAGATGAGCGAGCACCAAAATGCTTGGGTGCTCGATACTCGAGTCAAACTTTTTGTAATGCTCGAGAGCTCGTTTCGAGTAATGAATCCCATTGAAGTCAATAGGAGACTCGAGCATTTTTCAAGGTGACCCATGCTCCGCATAGGGGAGGTTGTGTGAATCACCTGAAAACATCAGAAAATCATGGAAACACCACAGACACGGATAGGGAATGGCAGGGGCTGCATGCATGGGTGCATCTGAGGCTCCCAGGTTGCACTATTAAGCCAAATTGTGGGCCAGAGCCTGGCGGTTACCCCCTTAACAATTTACTTGGGACAGACCATAAGCAAGGCACACACGCTGGCACATCTAAGCTAAGCACCACACTTGGTCCAACAAAGGACAATCACCGCCTGCGGGTGACACCACTGCCTCTTCTCCTGGATAACATGCTGGCATTGCTGTCCAATCCCTCACACGAGCCTGCGTTCACAGCGCACACAAAATTTTCCCTGCACAGCATTTAGCTGCGCTCATGCCACACGCTCGCATGATAGCTACACTATTAATAAGTGTGTCTTGGATGAGGAGGAACTGGAGACACACACTGCAGAGGGTTGGCAGGGCCTGGCAGCGACCCTCTCTAAAATTGTAGGCGTTAGCCCACAATGCTGATGAGAATTGCTGATAAATTAATGTACAATCATAATTTCAATCCTGTGCCTCCTCTGTCACAAAATTGTCAGGAGCCGCAAATGTGGGCATAAAGGGGACTCAGATGCCAGTACTTCTACACATCTCCAGAATGCAGCAGCGCATACTAAAACCAAAGATTGGTTTGAAGCAGAAGGTGTGGCAGAAGTAGTCACCAAAGGTATACAGTGACCCCGTGAAAGTCCCATTAAATCAGTTATCGCTCCAAAGACTGGATGAACCACGAAGAAGTTCCACAGGCCAAACCTGGCACAGTTACACCCCCCCCCCCCCAGGACCTCGACCTCTGCCCACACCCTCAGCAATCGTGGGCATAAAGCGGACTTGGGTGCTAGTACTGCTATTAAATCAGTTACGCTTCTTTTGATTGGTCCAAATCAGTGTCTCAGATAACTGTGGTAACACGAGAGTAAATGCATGTCGACCAGCGCTGATCCCCAGACCCCCAAGCAGGAGGGGGAGGTGGCATAATAAGCTCGAGAAACCATGACCAAGGTAGGACCCACAATCCTCTGTGTGGGAAGCACGTGAGCGGGCTCAGGGTCAGACTCGGTCCCAGCCTCCATCTGGTTGACCCAATGTGGCGTCAGTTACATAGCTATGGAAAATCCATGTGTACCCACACAATTCATTCTGTGTATGTGTCAAATAGCTGAACATGGCAATAGGAAACCCTTCTGTACCCTACCCAAGTCATTCAGTGTATTTGTGCCAGATAGCTGAACACCGCTATAGGAAATCTTTGTGCACCCACAGCATAGGCGAACCCATGAAACCCATTGACAGTATTACATATGAAGAAATTAGAGTGCCCAAACATGGCAGAGGTGCATCCCCCTTCCAGGACCTCGGCCTCTGCCCACACCCTCAACAATGGTGGGCATAAAGCGGACTCGGATGCTAGTAGTGCTGTGAAAGACTCATTAATTCAGTTATGCTTCTTTTGATTGGTCCAAACCAGTGTCTCAGATAACTGTGGTAACACGAGAGCAAATACATGTCGACCAGCGCTGATCCCCAGATCCCAAGCCGGAGGGGGACTAATTCACCACACACAGCGAATGGGAGATGTGAGTAGCTCTGCATTGGCCCAGCAACAATAAACCCAAAGTTTAGTGATGAGAACTCCGGCTAATTCACCATACACAGCAAATAGGAGATGTGAGATGCTCTGCACTGGCCCACAAAAAATTAACCCACTGTTTAGCGATAGGAACTACCTTTGGCTAATTCACCGCACACAGCAAATAGGAGATGTGAGATGCTCTGCACTGGCCCAGCAAAAATTAACCCACTGTTTAGCGATTGGAACTACCTTCGGCTAATTCACCGCACACAGAGAATGGGAGATGTGAGATGCTCTGCACTGGCCCAGCCCAAAATTAACACAGTGTTTAGTGATGAGGGAGAAGGTACAGGCTCATAACATGGAAGAATCTGTCTCAAAATGGCCGCTAGATACAAAATGGAGCATTATAAGATGTGAATAAGCTTGTGTGTAGTAGAACAATAATACAAAGCAGAGATAAGTTTAGAGCAGGAGGTACGGTACAGTGTCTAATGATCTGTTTCTGTTCTTTCCTAGAAACAAGTCTGGGTGCCTGATGTACAATTGTTATCAGAAGAAGCCCCCCACGCCTCCAGCTTTGAACAAAGGAACTGGCTGTGCTGACCGTCTAAATCATAAGGGAAGAACCAGACTACAGATATTTGAAGGACATTTCATAGACTCTCAAGTTATGCGATTGCTGAACAATGCATGATTCATAATTTCTGCCTAACCCAATGAGATTAATGCAGTGACTAATGACCCATTCCTTTCCTGTATAAAAAAAACTATACAAGGTGAATAAACGCTCAGAGTATGGCGCGCCTCCTTACAGAGAGAGCCACCTGTTACCTGCCGTGGCATTTCTCTACGTATCTGAGGAAACTGATAACTGTCTCAGTGTCTAGTTTTTGGTTTCTGGGATGCATCCAGATATGGTACTAATTTGGACCTCAAGACCTGAAAGGTTATGTGACCGTGCAGCGGTCCTTAACAATGAGAACTACGCCAAATTCACCACACACAGCAAATGGCAGGTGTGAGATGCTTTGCACAGGCCTATAAAAAATTAACCCAGTGTTTAGCGATGAGAACTATGGCAAATTCACTGCACACAGCGAATGGGAGATGTGAGATACTCTGCACAGCCCCAGAAAAAATTAACCCACTCTACAGCGATGAGAACTATGGCAAATTCACCGCACACAGCTAATAGGCAATGTGAGATGCTCTGCACAGCTTAGAAAAAATAAATCAACTGTTTAGCAATGAGAACTATGGCAAATTCACCACACAGCGAATGGGAGATGTGTGATGCTCTGTAGGAAGTGGTAATGCCTTCCCTGCATGTTTAGTGGCTAAAAAAATGGTGCTAAACATGCGGGGAGGGGAAATAAAATTTACTTGAGCACCGCGTGGTGCTCAACTCGAGTAGCAAGCATCTCGAGTAGCCTTATACTTGAACAAGCATCAAGCTTGGACGAGTGTGCTCGCTCATCTCTAATCATTAATGAAGACTGTGAAAGTGCTGTTACAGTGTTCAGTGATGAGGGGACTCCCCACAGGGAATATTTACATGCAGCACGGACCTATGCGGTGCACACATTTCCTATCTTGTGCAGGTGCATGAATTTGCATGCCTGTAAAACACGGACGCATGAACACACCATAGGAAAACTATGGTTCTAATAGACGAGTGGTTTTATGCGCACATACGCACGCACAAATACATGCTCATGTGAATGAGGCCTTATTCTGCAGATTCTTAATTTGGACCAAAAAATATCAAACAGTCAAAAGTTTAATCAGCAGTAGAGATGAGCGAGCATGCTCGGTTAAGGCAGGTACTCGAGCGAGCATAGCTCTTCTCGAGTAACTGCATACTGGTCCAAGCAGACTCGGGGGTGCGGCGGGCGGCAGCGGGGCTGAAAAAGAGAGAGATATCTCTCTTACTTTCCCCCCCGCTGCCCCCCGAATCTGCTCGGACCAGTATGCAGTTACTCGAGAAGAGCGATGCTCTAATCAGCAGTAAAGTAAATTTATAATTATTTAGATATTTTTGTCCCGATCTGTTACAGGGTATGTAAGATAATAAATATAATGTATGCATCATACTGGCTTACCAAATTCGTAGTTAAAAATACCAATGTAATACAAATCCATGAAAACTACAATATAATTATATAGAAAGTTAAAGAAGAAAGAGTAGTTGAAACTGGAAAATTGAACTTATCTTATTCCATAGAATCGTAAAAAAAACAAGGAAAGGTTTTTATTCTGTGAAGGAGGGAATCTTTTCAAGTGCAAGACATCAAAGCCTTGCCTTTTTCTATTTCAGGGTCTAATTTATACTGTAATTAGTATTTTTAAAACACTGAAAAAGTTGAAACAATATGAAGTTGCAGAAATGTGGGATTTCTTGTCCTTGAAAATTTACACTTCATCTGATTCTCAGTAATGATCAAATAAAAAACATATATAGTTTATGTAAAAGATGCTTGGTTCACCATTGAACTAGCACATCACAATTCATCAAGAATTACTTAAATATAAATAATGGCATCTGCTTTCCTTTGTATAATATGCTGAAAAAGCTTATTGTTATCTAGAATTATTATATTAATGCAGCTTCTTCTGTGTGTTTCACTGCCTGTCAGCAACTATTGTGATGAAGGGCAATTTGGACAATACTAGAACCAGGTAATCTTCACATATTAATTTTCCACTATCTGTTCTGTCATTTATAATTAATAACTCAACACTTAAAAAAATACATAATACTTTCGGCTTTTTGTAGAAGTATAATGTTATGATGTAATAATTTACTGATACAAGGGCAGCTTGAAATGCCAGTTCCTATCCATTGCCCTATCCATCTGAAATTAGAATGCTAAACTGCTACTCCCTACAGTTCAATCTCCCTCATATAGCAATGTGTATTTTCTGCATCTCATTAGCATCTAGTATTTTAACTCACCTTTGCATGAGGACAGTCTTACGTTCAAGCCAGACGCCAAAAAACACCTAATTCAGATCGGACGTAATAGTTGTCCCCAAGGACTGAAAGATATGTCACAGAAAACTCGGAGAACAAAACTATACAGAACGAAACTAAAAATGAGGAAAGAGAAATTTCATCCTGTTCAGAGGAGAAACAGAAGCGCTACAAATGAGAGCTATATAAATCAAAACCTAAGTGACCGTGCGTGGCTGTCTTCTAACTGTACTGTGTTCTAAGCATATTGTGTCATAAATGTGTGACTTAGGATCAGTGACTTTGGAAGACTAATTTATTTAATTACTGCTCATTAAGGATGAGCTAGTATACTCGCTAAGGCACTACTCGTCCGAGTAATGTGCCTTAGACAAGTATCTCCCTGCTCGTCCTTAAAGATTCGGGGGCCGCCGCGGAGCGGGGAGCTGCGGGGGAGAGCGGGGAGGAACGGAGGGGAGATCTCTCTCTCCCTCTCTCCCGCCCGCTCTCCCCTGCTCCCCGCCGCGACTCACCTGTCAGCCGCAGCGGCACCCGAATCTTTATGGACGAGCGGGGAGATACTCGGCTAAGGCACATTACTCGGACGAGTAGTGCCTTAGCGAGTATACTCGCTCATCCTTACCGCTCATTTAATATTTTTGCACATATAAATATATTTTAATCTATCTGTACTATGCTCAATTAAAATCTGCTCCATGACTGACAGTGCAGTCCAGTGTACATCTTGTGCCATGTATGCAGTTCTTGAACAGCCCTTCGAGAGTGCATACTGCTGTATGAGATGTAAGTGTGTTGTGCATTTGAAAGCCCAGATCCTGGATATAAGTGTGCAGTTTGCAACACTGAGATCCAGTGGCAACATGGAAAGGGGTATACTGCTCACAGATAGTAGTTAGGGAATGCAGAATGTTTGAGGAGTTACCTGGGTGAAAGCTAAAAGAAGTGGTAGAGAGAAGTGAAGCAGGGAAGCTAGTCCTGAACTGGAACACCCCAATAAGTTTTCATAGTTGGCAAATGAGGGGGATGCCATTACAGGATCAGCACTGCTGTAGCATGACATGCACTCTGACCATCAGAGACATGCCTGCTTCAATAAGAAGGGGAACAGGAGCGCAGGGCAGGCTGGACAGGTCCTAGTAGTGGGAGACTCAATTATTAGGGGAACAGACTGGGCAATCTGCCACAAAAACCGGGAAGGACAAAAGGTGTGATGTCTTCCTGTCGCCTAAGTCCAACGTATTGCGGATCGAGTTGACAGATTACTGGGAGGGGCTAGTGATGATCCAGTGATCATGATACACATTGGCATCAATGACAAAGTTAAATGTAGGTGGAAGGTTCTCAAAAAAATTTCAGGAAAATACAGGCCAGTAAGTCTTACTTCCATTGTGAGTAAAATGTTTGAAAATTTTCTAAGAGATGTTATGATGGAATACCTCAATGCAAATAGTTGCATAAATCCATATCAGCATGGGTTTATGAAAGATCATTCATGTTAAACAGATTGGATCAGCTTCTATGAGGAGGTAAGTTTTAGACTGGACATGGAAGAGTCATTGGATCTTGTGTATCTGGACCTTCCAAAACATTTGATACTGTTCCACATAAAAGGTTGGTTTATAAAATGATAAAGCTTGATCTGGGTGAGAATGTATGTGAGTAACTGGCTCAGTGATAGCAATTATCTATGTATACCCAGTACTGTGACTATAACAGGGAGGTGTTCTCTGTGTCTAGAAGAAAGCAGGTTTCTACACTGATATAGAAGGGTGTTCTTTACTGTAAAAGCAATGATACTATGGAACTCTCTGCCTGAGGATGTGGTAATGGCAAATTGGATAAAGGAGTTCAAGAGGAGCCTGGATGTTTTTCTTGAGAAATATAATATTATATGTTATAATCATTAAAGCTTCAGGAGGATTATATGGGAAAACCATGCCTTAACCCTTTGCGATCCAATTTTGGATTCAGGGTTTCCTAGGGGTTTTTCTCTTTCTGCCATTATACAATAGCACCATCTGCTGGTTAGGGCCAGTACTGTGGTATGGGACATGCTGGAGAGGTCCCCCGATAACAGAGCGGCCAGTAATATACAGTGAGAATACCCTGCCGGACGTCTTCCGACATCGGAAATGTACAGCCTTCAATCAGAATGTCTTTAGACGTCAGACAGGTGGATTGGAAAGGGTTAATGGGTGACTATTGATAGATAATAACAAGTAGTTCTAACAGTACTGGGTAGTAGATGCACTCATGTGGAGTAGTAGCCCTCCTCTATGATGTTTGTATACATACAATAATAGAGTATATGGTATGGGGTTGTTTTCATGAGACAACCCTTTATTAATCCTTGACAAACTTAATTGTAGAATGCATTTGTAAAACTGAATTATATACACCCTGCTAATCATAAATCACAAAAACAAAATCAATGGGGGGAATTTACTAAAAGCGGCTTTTAAAATGCAAACACCTTTTCATACACTAGGTGCATATTGGACCTGTAGAGGAATCTATGCCAGCCAGAAGCTTGAGAAGATTTCTGGTATAATTTACACTGATTTCTGGAACAAATTATACTTAAATCTGTTGAGTTGTGGTTGCCAGGTATCTTCCTAACAAGCCAAATCACTTTTCAAAAAGTGGCATACTCCATGGTAAATTTAAAAAGTAATTTTTTAATGCAAATAGTGTTTGCAGCAAAATTTGGGCATTTTTAATGCTGATTTTCTCTTCAGAGATTTCCCTCGCGGTATACAAAGTCAGGACTTTTCAATAATATCCTATTTACATATTAGTTAATAGTCAATGATAATTATCAAATGATATTGATTTCACTTACTAATCATCAACAGTCTAAAAACACAATTTTGGCAAATTGTAAAATGTATTTGTTAAGCCATCAGGCACAATTTTTCACTTTTTTCTATTCCTTCTTACTAAACAGAAACCTGTGACTCTACATTTTGATTTACTTTTTGATTTGGAATGAAGAACTTAAAATAATTTTTCTTATCTCTAGCAGAAAAAGGATATACTGGTGTCCTTACACTGAAGTCTTTAGAACTGTCAATATTTTCTACTACTACTGATATCTTCACATTCCTGCCAAGCACAGCTGACGTTCCTTCATTCGTTGGAGTATAGCAATAGTTGATAGAGATTCTTCACCAAGTTTATTTTTCAAGAAAAGTAAAGAAAAATGAAATATGCTAAAGTGATGCTATATTCTGAAGTTACATTTTCACAATATTGATTCTATTTTTAAAATATCATATATTTTAGGCAGCCTAAAATAGTTTTTCTGCTGAATAAAAATAATAATCTGTTTTGGTACTAGTCAGAGAAAATAACTTTAAACACAGAATTGACAGTAAGAATTTAAAGAGACTATGCCACCTACGTTTAGCCCTATAAGTTTTTTTTTTTTTTTTTTTTTTATCAAATCAAATTTTATTAATTTTTCAATAAACACAAATGTATACAAACATAGTTGTCTGATATCTCTAGAAAAGCAGAAACAGATATCTCCATGTTAGCAGTATCAGCGATTCAGACCATCAGATAATATCACTCGGGATAAATCACTACAACCCGATAAAACAATAACGATGAGTTATACACAAAAGAGGGAAGGGGGGGGGGAAGGAATGAGGGGGGAGGAGAGAGGGGTGGGGGAGGGGCCTTAGGGTATGGTGAATCTCTGCCTAGTGCGTAGAAAATAGTCAGATAGCAGGTGTACCTCGTCTCGTTAGTCCCACAACGCCAGGAGCCGAACCTCGCGCCATGGTGCCCAGGTTACGATAAACTGGTCATACGTGTTGTTTGTCCAGCTGTGCAGTTCCTCCATAGAGTATAGGTTATCGACTCTCTCCCTCCATTGACCCATCAGAGGGGGGGTGTTTTGCAGCCAAAGACATGGGATTAGTGATTTAGCTGCATCCAGAAGTAGGGCTATCAGTTTGTTCCTTTTAGGATGGAAATGTGTCTGTGGCCTCCATAGAAAGACTAGGTCTGGTGATATTATCGTCTTTGGGGAAATCTTCCTGATAATTGTGTCTACTCCACTCCAAAAGGAGGTCAGGAGCGGGCATGACCACCATATGTGTAGGTATGTCCCCTCCCCGGCCCCACATCTCCAGCAGATATTCTGGGTGGCGAGCTTGCGGTCAAAAAGCCACTGGGGGGTCCGATACCACCTTACGAGCAATTTGTAATGTGCCTCTTGGGCTATAATGCAAGGGGACAGGCCGAATGCCGTGTTCAAGATTGATCTAGACTCCTCTGCATTAATGTGTATACCCAGTTCCCTCTCCCATGAGGAGAGGAAGGCTGGTTTGTAGGACTGTCCTGGGGAGACAAAATTCCTCCTGAGATAGGAGATGCTTTTTTGGGATGTTTTATTTCCCAGCCAGGCCCTCTCAAAGGGAGTATAGGGTCTAGTGGATTTGAATTTATTAAGAAAAACTCTGAGCGTGCCCGCTACCTGGGCCCTCTCCAAGAATGTGAAGTTCTCTTCAGGGCGCAGCAACTGAAGGATGCTGTTCGGATCGCAATGAGCCATGGCCTGCAAGTTAGTGATGTGGAGGGGCCTGAGTTTCTCCCACACTGGCGCTATGTCCCCTCTCGACAAAGGTTTCAGTATGTTCGGTATGGAGGACATCGGTAGCATTGGTGAAGGGGCCGGGGCCAGTGTCTCTCTAAGTCTGTCCCAGACCTCGCAGGGGCCCCTAAGTAGCGGACTGTAGGTTCCGGACTGATAGCGTGCTCTCACTGGAAACCAAAGGTCGCCATCTAGAGAATGCCTGTTGTAGCCTTCTGCCAGGCTCACCAGAAGCTTATCCCCCTCCCTCTGAGTCAGGTCCCACCAGTAGCGAAGTTGTGACGCTTTGTAGTAGTCACAAAGGTTGGGGAGATCAATGCCGCCCTCTTTACGGCCCCTTATCATCAGACTATGTGCCAGTCTCGGTCTCCTCCACCTCCACACGAAGCCCGAGAAGGCCGCTCGGAGCTCTTTGAAAAAGCTCGAGGGGAGGTGGATAGGGAGCATCCTGATCTTATATAAAATGATGGGTAGGATGTAGGTTTTGATGATATTTTTCCTTCCAAACCACGACACACACGGTATGTCGTAGGTTTTGAGGAGCTGTTTGACTCTGTCGATAAGGGGGGCAAAGTTCACATTAAATAGATCTTCCGCTCTTTTAGTTAATTTGATACCCAAGTACTCTATGTAAGAGGGTGCCCAGGCCAAGGGCGAGTTGGTTCTTATTTGCTCAAACTGCGCTGATGGGATAGAAATATTTAGTGCCGTCGATTTTGCTAAATTAATCTTGAAGTTTGATATTCCGCCGAATTCATCCAGGGTTTCTAGTAATCTGGGTAAGCTTTTCTGGGGATCGGTAACTATGAATACCGCATCGTCCGCGAAAGCCGCTACCGAAAGTTGTTGTCCACCAATGTCAAGGCCCTTGACTCCCATGTCCTGTCTTACTCTCAATAAAAGAGGCTCTAATGACAGAATAAAGAGGGAGGGGGAGAGGGGACACCCCTGCCGAGTACCATTTTTTATAAGGAAGGGAGGAGAGAGAATCTCGTTTACTCTCAATCTTGCGTGAGGACACGCATAAAGCGAAAATATCGCTCGGATAAACTGCGCTGGAAAATTAAATCTATGCAGCACCTTCTCCATGTATAGCCAGTCCACCCTATCGAAAGCCTTTTCGGCGTCAGTACCTACCAAGGCGAGCGGGATCTTATGGTGTTGAGCGTATCTGGCCGCATGGAGAAGCCTGAGACAGTTATCTCTCCCCTCCCTTCCCTTGACGAAGCCTGCCTGCTCCCTGTCTATCAAAGAGGGCACCCAGGGTGCCAATCTGTTTGCAAGCAGTTTCGCCCAGAGCTTCATATCTTGATTGATCAAGGATATGGGGCGGTAATTCCCACATAGTTCAGGATTTTTGTTGTCCTTCTGAATTAAGACAATGTGGGCTTCCATGGCTTGTCTCGGCAGGGACGCCCCTCCCATCAAGTCATTGAACAAAGTCGACAGTCTCGGGCCAAGCACTTTAAGGAAGGTTGAATAATATTTGAGAGGGAAACCGTCGGGGCCCGGGCTTTTATTCGGGGGACTGGACGCTATCAAATCTTCAACTTCGGATATTGTTACTTGGTCAGTCAGCGAGGAAGTCTTAGCCGAGTCAAGTTTAGGCATTTGAATCTGTCCCAGAAACCCATCTATCAGGTCGGCCATGTCCCTCGGGGGGAGAGCATCGCCGTCTTTTCTTATATTATATAAGCTCGAATAATATTTTCTGAATTCCTCCGCAATATCTACGGAAGAAGTCATTGCTACCCCCTCCGGGGATCTAATGGTCCCGATTTGGGTCTTGGCCCGGGATTTTTTGATCAATGCTGACATGAGTCTACTGCCCCTGTTACCTTGGGCATATATCTTGTGTCTGAAGTTCAGTTGTTTCTTGTTGAATTTAGAGTTTAATAATAATTTCAGGTCAGCTCTGACCTCCGCTAACTTACTCAGGTTTTGTTTTGTTTGGGACAGTTTCGCAGAGAGCTCAAGTTTAGCAATTTGAGAAAGTTTATCATCAACGGCTTTCTGTATACGCTTTTTGACCCGGGAGCCCAGGTCAATCAGCAGGCCACGCATGTAGGCCTTATGGGCTTCCCATACCAACGGGGAGCTGGTCTCCTCTACTGAGTTAAGGAGGAAGTACTCCTCGAGCTGCTTAGACAGGTATTCCCTGTCCTCAATTTGGTCAAGGAGGGAGGTGTTCAAGGACCATCTCCATTCCTTAACACATGAGTGTGGTGGGCGAATCGTCACATGCACGGGGGCATGGTCCGAGATTGTCATAGTATCTATATCAGCTCTGATCAAAGTCGTGAGAAGGGCGGAAGAGACCAGGACGTAGTCCAGCCTTTGGTATGTTGAGTGTACCGCGGATAGGTACGAAAAATCTCTCGTGGTGGGGTTTAGAAAGCGCCATGCGTCTACTAAATCAAGTTCCCGAATCCGTCTACCCAACTTCCTCAGTTTTCCCTGCGAGATCTGGGACCGGCCCGAGGACGAGTCCAGCACCGGGTTAAAGGTAACGTTAAAGTCCCCCGCCAAGATGACCTGTCCTGCGCTAAAGTTTTTCAAAATTTCTAGCTGCTTTAGCAACCAGGGTATCTGATCTGTATTGGGGGCGTATATGTTCGCAAGGGTAATCTTAGTGTTGTTCAAGGTGCCTCTCAGGTAAAGGACTCTGCCCTCCTCGTCCCGGAATTGAGCCTCCTCCACAAAATTAACCGATTTGTGTAGAAATATAGAGACTCCCTTCGAGGCCGACGAGGGGTGAGTGCTGTGGTATGTGATAGGGAAGCACTTCCCCGGAAGGGAGAAGGATTTGGTTCCCTTGTAGTGGGTCTCTTGGAGGAAGAGAATCTTTGTATCGTACCTTTTCAGAAGTAACTCCAGGTCGTGGCGTTTTTGTGGCGAGTTGAGGCCCCTGACGTTGAAGGAGGTAAGGCGCAAGCCGCTCATAGTAGGGCTCCTGTTCTGAGAGAGAGAAGGACCAAAAATTACTGTCCGTTATAGGACCCACTTACTCGCAGGTGTTAGGCCAAAGGGATCTACGCGGGGCTCCTCTGCGAGAGCACCACCCCAGATAAAGGAAGGGTGACAAATCGGATTGAGGGGGGGATAGAGAGGAGGGGAAGGTGAGGAGGGGGGGGAGATGGGGAAGGGTGTGCACCAGTCACACTTGTTAGAAATACACGCTAAATTCCCTATCCAGGGAAGCTCGGCTTCGAGTGTAACTGGTAGACAACAGACAGTGATTGAGCAGAGATGTGCTCAATATCTGAGGACGGAGTTCCGAAGTCCCGGGAGTCGCAGACTCTGACGGGAGTACGGAATAAAAGTTACTGCCTGGACATTACAAGCAGTCACCCAACGGCTCCTCTGGAAAAAGAGCGGGTGGGATGACACCCGCTAAAAAAAGAAGACAAGTAAGAATTATGCAACGGCATAAGCACCTATAGATTACATTCTAGTGCAAGCATGAATATAGTGAAACATTAGCAAAAGTAGCATTAGTGGCAATAATAGGACTAATACTAATACTACTATACGGACACAACTCAAAGGTCACAGTCACCAATCCCATGTCATGAGCCGCAGAGGGGGGTAGCAGGGGAATAAAGACCTTCAGCGTCCATCTGGTACAGTTCTTCACCCTCCGACCCAGCCGTAGGAAAATGATGCTGCAGAAATCTGAAGAAAGAACGTAGTAAGAAACGTAATAAAAACAACCGGTAACAGGTCGGTGAATGCAAGACCAGCAACAGGGCGGGAGCAAGACCCCTTCAGTAAGCAGACACTGTGGATGGAACTAGGTCTGCCACTGGGGTATGCAACGCCTCCGGGCAACCATGTAAAGTGGGTCGAATGAACACGATCTTTAGGATCACGGGTCCTGACGTGGCTTCTTCTTCCTCCCCTTAGGGGATTTGGGGTTACTTGCTACTAGCCAGTCCCCAGGGTCCTCAAGCGGTTGGAACTGAATCGGATCTGGAATTGATTGCCAATTTGGGAGGGCTATAGGCTCGATATCCAGAAGCTCCCATAGATTATGCATTTCCTCCTGGGTGCGGATGTTGACTCGCTTGCCCTGGATAGTGATGCTGATTCCGAACGGGAACAGCCAAGCGTAGCGTAGCTCCCTGGATTTAAGGATCTCTAGTAGCGGGCGTAAAGCTCGGCGTTTAGCAAGAGTAGACGGTGCCAGGTCCTGGAAGATCCGAATCAGCGAGTCTGAATATTTCAGGTCTCCGTGCATTCTGGCTGCCCTCAGCACTGCAGTTGTGTCTGGAAATGCAAGCAGTTTGCAAACTACATCCCTGGGGGGTTCCGCAGCGCCAGGTGGGGGTCTGAGAGCTCTGTGGATTCTCTCGATATTGATGTCGGATGCCCTTTCATCCCCCAGCAGAATGGCGAAGATTTCTTTGGCAACTTTCGCTAAACTTTCGCTCGCGCAAGATTCGGGGATTCCCTTTAGGCGCAAGTTGTTGCGCCTATTTCTATTCTCCAGATCTTCTTGGAGTAGGAGCACTCTGTTAAGGTGTAAGTGCTGATCTTTAACAGCTTGCTCCAGTTGCAGGGAGTGTGACACTATGGCAGCGGAGGAAGTCTCTAAGTCCTCCACTCTGTGGCCCAGCTGTTTCAGTTCATTCTTTATCTCAGACAAGTCTGAGCTGATGGGGAGCAGGGCTTGGGAGAGTAAGCTTTTCATGAACCCTCTGGAGACAGACTCACCCTCCTCTCCGTCCGAGGGCAGCTCTTTCTCTTCCTCTAGGCTGGGTGCAGGGATGAGCTCACGTGCCGGCGCCATCTTGGATGGGGGTCGCGGGGACCGGGCCTGCCGTTCTCTAAAGAAGCGCTGGACGTCTGCCTGCACTTTGGCCGGTCGAGGGGTTCCCTGCAGGTCTGTGCTTCTTTCCCTTGATGTTTTGCCCATTTTTGAAGCTGCTTGCCGTTGCTGTGAGGCTCCGTGGGTCACTGCTTGCAGGAGCGCGGCTCTCAGTCAGCCATCCCGCTCGGCGTCCAGGCTCCGCCCCCTAGCCCTATAAGTTAAGCTTATGGTCTGAAAGTAGGTGACCTGCTGAATCCGAGGATGTAAGTGCTATACTTATCTCCTCCGCTGTTCTACTAATGTAAGTGCTGGAAGTCAGCGTTGTAGTGCATTGAGTGAAATTACCTGGATTACTGCATTGATTACTAGTAAAATGTAGTCTGATTGTTATCTAAATCATGATTATAAACAAACACAAGCTAACTAAACTAATAACACACAAGCGGTTGTACCATTCATGTCTTTTATTGAGCACATTGACAAAAAATCTACAAACCTGTACAATAATGACTTCTGCAACAACTAATTTGCAAAAGGTATTTTAGTTAAGGAGATGAGATAGGAAGTGTGGGTTTCACAGGTGAGTACCCCATTAATTAAAGGCACACAGAGCCTGGTTATTGACAAATCTATCAAATTGGTTATACAATATCTATCCCAGTTATAGCATTGTGAGTAACAGAATTATTTCCAGATCAAAACTTTCAAAAATAGTTTTCACACAGATGTCTTTTTTTTCTCAGAAAGACCCACAATGGCCCTGTAGAGTAACCAATTTGCAGAAGCTGGTGAGTCAAAGAGAATGTTGAAAAGGTGCATATTTTTCCAGGGGCATCATTTAAGCCCCAACAAGTTCAACATTGAATTAGGAGAGGTTGTCCCATTGTCAGGAGAAAAATAAAGTAGAGACTTAGATTAAGTACAGGGCATCTGCTGTCAATGGAGGAAGCAAGGGACTGTGTTTACAAGGTGATAGTACCAGTTAAGAATCAACCAGAAATGAGCATCTATAGTTTAAATTATAGTAGTCATCAATAAGTGGTGCTTATAGACTCTGTGGGCCGGAACTGTGTACTACTGGCATGCATAAAAAGTTATGGGTCTCAGAAAGTGACATCACAAAAACTATTTGTACACAAAACATGCTTTCATTCAACGCAAGTACTAATACATGAAAACCTTACTGCATAAATATGGCATAATCATAATTATACAGACCCCAAAAATAAATGTAATATTACTGTATTCATACTGCAGACTTCAGGGCTCAGTCAGATAAGTGCTTTTTTTGCGCACCTATGTGCGCAAAAAAAGTGCTCCATGCATTAGCAAAATGCATGTTACCATGGCTCTGTGCTCATTGCTTTCAATGGTGCTGGCACTACAGTCACCAGCCCCATTGAAAGCAATATGGTGCAGATAGCCCCTTCAGTGATTTTTGGGGAAGGGCTTGAAATATAAGCACTTCTATAAAAATCATCCCTAGCTGCTGTAAAAAATAAACAAAATATATACTCACTTCTTCGCCGCTGCCGAGCTCCAGCGCGTGTTCTCTCTTCCATGCCGGCACTGTACTGAAGAACTTTCAGCAGGTGTGGATTTAAAAATCCCCACCTCCTGAAAGGGCTTTGTCTGATTGGCTGAGTGCATCCTGTGATTGGCTGAGTGCTGTGACCAATCACTGGCAGCGCTCAGCTGTCATTTAATGGCTGAGTGGTGCCTGTGATTGACTGAGCGCTCAACTAATCGGACACAGCCCTTTCAGGAGTCGGGAATTTTAAATCCCTGCCTGCTGAAAGAACTTCAGTACAGGGAGCCAAGCGTCAAGACAGCGCCGAGCCCAGACAGTGGCGGAGAGGTGAGTATATATATTTTTTTACATAAGCTAGGGATAATTTTCAGGGAAGGGCTTATATTTCAAGCACTTCCCCGAAAAGCACTGCCGGGGTAGCTCGCACCCCATTGCTTTTAATGAGGCCGGCTGCAGTGGCGACCCGATTGAAAGCAGTGGAAGAAGATCAGGATCCTCTGTCACAGCTGTGACAGCTGTGGCAGGGGATTCCTTCATCCCCGCCAGGAGTCCCCTTGTCACTAAACACAGTGACAGTGCTGTCACAGTTTGCAGTGATGAGGGGACTCCCTGGCAGGGATATTTTATGCGCAGCACGGACCTTGCCACTGCACAGATGTCCTATCTTTTGCAGATGCAAAGATTTTGTGCCTGTAAAAGACGGACATGTGAACTCTACATAGGGATCCGACTGCGAAATCTCCCAGCGAAATCAGACCCAGTGCCTAGCCAGAGACAAATACCTGTTCT